>NC_084464.1:152333303-152633868 GCF_027409185.1 Cynocephalus volans | reverse complement strand
TTCTAGGAGTTTTGTTTAGGTTTTAAAGATTTTTAAGTATTTTCTACACAGACAATCATGTCATCTGCAAACAGTGGAAGTTTTATTTTTTTCCTCTCTGAACTGCATGACATATTTCCTTCTCTTGTCTTATTACTCTGGCTAGAACTTGCAACATTATGTTAAATAAGAGCAGTGAAAGTGGACATCTTTGCCTTTTCCAAGTCTTGAGGGGAAAGCATTCAGTCTTTCACCATTAAGTACAGTGGTAGCTATAGTTCTTTGGTAGATATTCATGATTAAGTTGGGGTAGTTCCTATTTCCTACCTGAGGG
Organism: Cynocephalus volans; assembly: GCF_027409185.1. NCBI lineage: Eukaryota > Metazoa > Chordata > Mammalia > Dermoptera > Cynocephalidae > Cynocephalus > Cynocephalus volans. The sequence continues at coordinate 152,633,555 of NC_084464.1, read as the reverse complement.
TTTTAAAAAAAATTCAATCATCAATGAGTGTTGAATTTTGTCAAATGAATTTTCTGCATCCATTGATAACAAGCGTGATTCTTCTTCTTTAGCTGTGGATATGGTGGATTTCTTGATTTATTTTTGAATATCAAACCAGCCTTGCACCCCTGGAATAAATTCCATTTGGTTATGGTGTATAGTTTTTTTATATGATGCTGAACTTTACTTGCTAATATTTTGTTAAGAATTCTCACTTCTATAGTCTTAAGGGATATGGTCTATAATTATGTTGTTGTTGTGCTATCTTTATTATTATTATTTTTTTATTTTATTTATTTATTTATTATTTTTTTTTTTAAAAATTTTATTTTGTCGATATACATTGTGGCTGATTATTGCTCCCCATCACCAAAACCTCCCTCCCTTCTCCCTCCCCCCCCCAACAATGTCCTTTCTGTTTGCTTGTCGTATCAACTTCAAATAATTGTGGTTGTTATATCTTCTTCCCCCCCCCAGTTTGTGTGTGTGTGTGTCTGTGTGTGTGTGTGTGTGTGTGTATGAATTTATATATTAATTTTTAGCTCCCACCAATAAGTGAGAACATGTGGTATTTCTCTTTCTGCGCCTGACTTGTTTCACTTAATATAATTCTCTCAAGGTCCATGCATGTTGTTGCAAATGGCAGTATTTCATTCGTTTTTATAGCTGAGTAGTATTCCATTGTGTAGATGTACCACATTTTCCGTATCCACTCATCCGATGATGGGCATTTGGGCTGGTTCCAACTCTTGGCTATTGTAAAGAGTGCTGCGATAAACATTGGGAAACAGGTATACCTTCGACTTGATGATTTCCATTCCTCTGGGTATATTCCCAACAGTGGGATAGCTGGGTCATATGGTAGATCTATCTGCAATTGTTTGAGGAATCTCCATACCATTTTCCATAGAGGCTGCACCATTTTGCAGTCCCACCAACAATGTATGAGAGTTCCTTTTTCTCCGCAGCCTCGCCAGCATTTATCATTCATAGTCTTTTGGATTTTAGCCATCCTAACTGGGGTTAGATGGTATCTCAATGTGGTTTTGATTTGCATTTCCCGGATGCTGAGTGATGTTGAGCATTTTTTCATATGTCTGTTGGCCATTTGTATATCTTCCTTAGAGAAATGCCTACTTAGCTCTTTTGCCCATTTTTTAATTGGGTTGCTTGTTTTCTTCTTGTACAGTTGTTTGAGTTCCTTATATATTCTGGATATTAATCCTTTGTCAGATATATATTTTGCAAATATTTTCTCCCACTCTGTTGGTTGTCTTTTAACTCTTTTAATTGTTTCTTTTGCTGTGCAGAAGCTTTTTAGTTTGATATAATCCCATTTGTTTATTTTTCCTTTGGTTGCCTGTGCTTTTGGGGTCGTATTCATGAAGTCTGTGCCCAGTCCTATTTCCTGAAGTGTTTCTCCTATGTTTTCTTTAAGAAGTTTTATTGTTTCAGGGTGTATATTTAAATCCTTAATCCATTTTGAGTTGATTTTAGTATACGGCGAGAGGTATGGATCTAGTTTCATTCTCCTGCATATGGATATCCAGTTGTCCCAGCACCATTTGCTGAAGAGGCAGTCCCTTCGCGACTGAATAGGCTTGGTGCCTTTGTCAAAGATCAGCTGACAGTAAGTGTGTGCGTTGATTTCTGGATTCTCTATTCTATTCCATTGGTCAGTGTGTCTGTTTTTATGCCAGTACCATACTGTTTTGGTTATTATAGCTTTATAGTATAGCTTAAAGTCAGGTAGTGTTATGCCTCCAGCTTTATTTTTTTTGCTCAGCATTGCTTTGGCTATCTTTATCTGGTTTTGGTATCAGTTGTACTTGTAGCTTCAGAAAGTAAATTGGGAAATGTTCTCTAGTCTTCTGTTTTCTGGAAGAGATTGTGTAGAACTCATGCTAATTCTTCTTTAAATCTTTGATAGAATTCTTCAGTGAAATCATTTGGTTTCAAGGATGCCTTTTTTGAGAGTTTTTAAATAACAAATTCTATTTCCTTAATACTTATAGAGTATTTACATTATCTTTTTCATATTAGGTGATTTGTGGTAGTTTGTGATTTTTGAGGAATTGGTCCATTTCACCTAAGTTGCCAAATTTATTTCTGTTGAGTTGTTTGTAATATCCCCTTATCATCCTTTCAATGCAGGGTCTGTACTGACAACCCGTTTTATTCCTGGTGTTGATAACGTGTGTCTTTTCTATTGTTTTTCCTTTGGCAGTCTTGTCAGAGGTTTGTCAATTTTATTGATCTTTCCTGAGAACTACCTTTTTATTTTATTGATTTTCCTTATTTTTTTCTGTTTCCAATATTTACTCCATCTTCCCAGAAGTGGACCTTTTTGAGATTTGCTTTTGGTAAAGCAACTTTATTCTACACATTGTGCTACTCCTGCTTACAAGGAGTTTGGACTCTAATGTGGTGCATACTAATTAGAAAGAGAAATTGTAATTTAGCATGTTAAGTGCCTTGGTAGGAGAAAACATGGGAACACAGAAGAGAAAATAAGACAGGACACAATATCAGGGAATGCTTCTCAAAAGAGGTGACATCTACATTTAAACAGAAGAAACGACAGAGATTGGTTAGATGAGTGGGGGACGGGAGAGCATCCCTCGTGGAATGAATGGTGTCTATGAAGGCTCGGAAGTGGGAAGGACATGGAAGACTGGAGGAATGACAAATAATTTTGTTGTTTGGGTGAGTTGATAAGGAATGAGGCTATGACATTAATCACGGACCAGCTGATGAAAACTATAATAGATCATGTGAAGGAGTTTGGATTCATCCAGGGGGTAAACCAGGACATATTGAAAGGTTTTAAGTGAGGAATTGGTATGATCAGATTTACATGTTAAAAAGAGTTGGTTGTTGAATGAAGCACAGCTTGGATGGCACAGGGCTAGAAGAAGGGAATGTAGCTAAAAGGCCTCTGCAATTATCTAAGAGAGAGATGACAGTGACCTCACACATGGCAGAAGCAGTGGGGTGGATAGAAAAGGATGAATTTAAAAGACTTCAAAGACATGAAAGCCATAGGACTTGGGGACAGTTAGAGTATAAAGAGAGGAGGAAGTTAAGATCACCACCTGTGTTCTGGGTCACACAAGAGGACAAATGGAGTTGCCATTCACCAAGAAAGTAAACAGGAGAAAAAGAAAATTTCCAGGAAAGTGAAGAGTTTGTTTTAGGGCAACTTGCTATTCAAGAGGCAGTGTGTGTGATTATTAAGATCACAGGCTGTGGAGTCAGCCTAAGTTCGAATCCTAGCTTTTCTACTTTAATGCTATGTGATTTTGAAAAATCACTTAACTTCTCTGTGCCTAAGATTCTTCTTCATCAAAATGGCTGTTGGATTGTTGGGAAAAGTAAACAAGCATGTGTGTGTGTGTGCACACACACAGAACATAGTAAGCGATCAATAAATGATTGCTATCAGGAGTATTATTTTGAATGGCCCAGGAGCTATCCGAGGGGGAATAATGGATAAATAAGACATGTCTCGGATTAAATATTAGTTGTGAGTATTGAAATGCTCCATAAGGTTTACTCAGTCCAACCCCTTTATTTTAGAGGTAGGTATTGAAATGACTCCCCCAAATTCACACTTTGGCAGAGCTGAGTAAAACCCTGGATGCCTAACTTTTACTTATACCCACATTCCACTGTTCTTTACTCTCAGGGCATGTGCTGTCTGGTCATGTGGTAGATTAAATTATAAGCCCCAATTCTTTCCTCTTTCCTGCTTCCACCCCACTGCAATGGTCTCACTATAAGTGGAAGGTACTTCTCAGCACCTTCACTTTGGGCTTGGCCACATTATTTACTTTAACCTATAACAGTGAGACCACGCTAGTTCAGAGCCTACGCTTTAAGAGGCCTCATGTGCTTCCTTTCTCTTACTGACTAGCCTGCAGCTCCAAGTAGTATGAGAGACCACAGAGCAGAGCTGCTGCAGCTGATGCATAGACCAACAGTAAGAAACAGAGCTGCCAGCCCAGCCCAGACTAGAAGAATAGGATCCCAGTCTACTTGCAGATTTGCAAATACATGCATATTGTAGGCCATGAGATTTTGTGGTGTTCATTACACAGCATTGTTGTGGAACTAGCTAACTGATACAAGCATCTGATATGACATTCTTATTCTTGTGGGAACAGCTTAACTCTGTCTTTTCCAGACACCCAGAATCTATTACTGCTCTGCTGCTGTTAGTCAAAGAACCAGCTGATGGGTGCTTACTAGAAGGTCGTCAGGCTCTCTCAAATGCAATTCATTTACCTCTTTAAAAATTGATTCTCATTGTCTTAGTTCATTTTGTGTTGCTATGACAGAATACCACAGACTGGGTAATTTATAATATGCAGAAATTTATTGGCTCACAGTTCTAGAGGCTGGGAAGTTCAATATCAAGGTGCCAGCATCTGGCCAGGGCCTTCTTGCTGCATCATCCCATGATGGAAGGCAGAGGGCCAAGAAACAAAATAGGGCTGAACTTGCCCTTTTATAATGGCATTTACCTCTTTAAGGTCCCACCTCTCAACACAGTTACAATGGCAACTGAATTTCTACATGAGTTTTGGAGTGGACAAACATTCAAATCATAGCACCCATCTATCTACAAACTCCTCTTCCCAGTGGTTCATACAAGAGAAGGCAGTTTATACTTTCATACTTCACTTTATGGTCTTGTTAATCTTTATGTCCTGCCTGTCTCTCCTGTCCTGGAGAAGGATAAATTCATTGTCAAATTGTGTCATGGGCAATAATTACAATAAATGCAGATGAAGGAGGGAGGACTGTGTGTTGGGGTGGGCAAGGAGGGCTTCATGGAGGAGGTGAGGTTCGAGCTTGATTTTGAGGTATTGATGTAGATGGAACAAGAGTGACAGAGGGGCTAGGTATGCCAGTCTGAGATAAAATGAGACAGAGGAGTAAACTCAGAAAAATACAACATATATTAATAGAAACATAAGCAGTTTGGCTTCCTGTAGAAAAGTGATCAAAATAATATTAACTACCTTTCATCGAAGATGTATTATGCCTGTGCATTTATCTGCACCTATGTATGTATTTATTAGTGAGCATGTTTTTTGATATGTTAGAGATGAGACTCTATTAGCCTGGCTGGAGATCCTCTACTCTGGGAAGAGAATGTTCTGGGAGTTCACAATAATACCCGATTGGTACAGAACCTAGGAGAATTGTGAGAAAGAACTGGTCCATGCTTGGAGCTTCGACGAGTCTGCACTAGGAGTGAGAGGAGTTGCAGAGCCCCTGGACTGCATGGCTTCAAGTCTAGCTGAGACGGCCGAAGGCTGGAGGGGAGGCATCATAGATCCAGAGTGAGAGAGTCGTGGGCTATTTGCATTTTTTCTGACTTTCAAGTGCCTGAGCATCTGAGAAGGAGAAATCCATGGTGCTAACAGGTGCCACAGGCCTACATGGAAACCCCTTGTGTAAAACTTGGTCATGAGAGTCAGGAGGCAAGGGAGCAACTCGAGGCTCGTGGACTGGGAAAGCTCTGCTGTGCTTCAGACAGCAGAGCTGCCAGGAATTCTGCCATCACCATGAACTCTGAGAGGGAATAAATTGGGAGGGAATTATGATGGAAAGGATTGGACTTTTGAACATGATGAACCTGGGGGGTATAGCAGTGAAACTTAGGGGTAAGGCAACCCATTAGAATATTTATACTTATCAGCTGGAAAAGAAGGGGATAAACTGATAACTTACATAACATTAATACATGTTGCTCGTGTGTTGTGTATAATAAGGGAGAGTGCTTCACATACATTATCTCTTTTATGTGAGGTAGATTTTACCCTTTTGATACACTAAACTAGGGCTCAGAGTAGTTAAATTCCTTGTCTGAAATCATGCATCTAGGAAGAGCTGGAGGTGGGTCTGATTCCGGTTTAAGAGCACTGAGTCCTAACCACTAGACTTACCCAGGGGTGTCAATTCCAGTTTGGTTTTGGCTTCTTTACTGAGCCTCTAACCAAACTGTAAGTCTAGTACTCAAGAGCTGGGGCCATCCATGGGTCATTTGTTCATTCTTGCTTCTACATCATCTAGTAATGGCCTAAAATTGGCATATGATAAGTTATTATTGAATTGATTTGACCATATAAAAACAGCATTTGAGTAGTCGGCATGGGGCACAGTGATGGAGTCTGCAGGGAGTTTGCAGAAAGGCGCCCTCTCTTGGAGGGTAGTCAGCAGGGTGGTGAGTGCAATGGTGGCACCCCCTGCCGGTTGACCTGCTTCATCTATGTTCAAGATTCTCCCTTAGCGCTCAGGCCCATCTGCAAGCACACATCAGAAGTAAATGGCTGAACTTTATCTTATTTTTAAGGTTGATGATGAAATAAATCATAGGCCTGGGAAGTGTGTGAGCTTGAAAGTTGAAGAGTCTTAAAGTCTTACTTCCTCTGGGAGGATAAAAGCTGTGGTTCTTTTGTTGTGATAATGACAGACTGTCAGTGTCTGTCTATTTGCCTGACTCCCATTCACTGGATAAATGCTGGTAATTGCTAATTACTTTGAGAAGAAAACTGACTCATAGCCTGAGAGTGACTCGCATATCAATGTTTCAGGCCTTCCATGCCGTGCTGGTTTTATTTTGAGGTTGAGGAATGTGCTACTGGAGTGGGCACTCTTGCTTGCTTCCTCAACTGCTCTTGGGTTAGACTGATTCAAGTGTGATTTTTGCCAAGAGATAATATCACTGGAGCAATTTAAACTGTGGGCAGTGGAATTAATGGTCCTTGTTTCTGGCCATGTTGGTCTGCAGATCATATCTTCCATTTCATATACAGTGGAGAAGATCAAAAGCATTTGATTAAATTTCTAGCCAGCCAGACCTTAGGGGCCAATTTCAGTGCTACCTACACTTGCCAGGACCCTTTACTGTCTTTCCCTCTGATTGATGCTCTGAAAATATAGCTACAGATTTATGCCTATGTGTTAGAATGAGCTGCAGCCATAGTGATGCCCCTTCCTTCCTCACGAATAATTGTGAACTAAAAAGGGCATCCCCAGGGTACCACACATCACAGGCTCTTTCTGACATGCCAGTAACACAAGACCACCCAAAAGATGTGCTATAGTTGTTCGACTCTATGTGTATTTTCTGGTTTGTAATGAGCTCCAGGTTGCAAGAAATTTTAAAGTCAAAAGAATCTAAGGGGAGAACATAAAGAGTTTGAGGTGCACCGTAAAAAGGAATCATTTTTAAGACCCAAAGGGAGGAATATAACCCTTTGCCTGACCCCTCCAATGTTTGGTCCTCTTCCCAGCTTGGCTTTTCTTCTCAGTTCTTATCCAGCTCCACAAGCCTGGAATCATGGGTTTCAGGAGGCCCACCTCGACTGTCTTCCTCCTCCAAACACACAGAACAGGACAATGGTACGATTCAGTCATAAGTCAAATAATGTATGTTTTATGTGCCATTTCAGAAAAACAAAAACACTTTCAGCCACAATTAGCCTGAAAAAATTCACAGATAAGATAAAAGACGTAAGTAGGAAATAGAGATACTTATTCAAGATCTACTTGAATTGAGAGCTACTTATTCCTTTGCTATGCACAATCCAGAGAGCACGCACGTGAGAATCACCTGTGGGACACTGAAAACGTTACGATGACCAGGCCCCACGTCCAGACAATTAACTGACGTAATTCATGAAGAGCAGGACCGAGGTGCTGCTATTTTTTATTTTGAAGCAATCAGGTGATTCTAATAAATAGCTGGGATGAGAATTACTTCTGTTCGAAGGCATTCAAAAATATTAGCATTGTCAAAAACCACATGACTGCTTTTTTTCTTACTGAAAGCTTTATGCAATTGTCTAATTTAAACCTCCTGTCAATTATTAGTGATTCTGCAGTGACAGAAACAGGCTCAGAGAGGTTAAGAATACGCTAGTAAGTAGAAGAGGTGAGGAGTTACACCTGGTTAGTGTAACTCTGTTGCTCAGAATTTTAATTACTGTTGTAGATGCTGGCTTAATTTTTTTCTTTTCTCCTGGGCTCTGAGCTCCTTATAAAGAAGATTATGACTTTTGATCTCTCTGTATTTAGTGGTTAGCATTATGCTGGATGCTAATTGGAAACAAATGAATACTGAATATTGTTCATGAATACAAAAGTCCTTCAATAGAGAGAGGATTATCAGCACTGAGTTCTGGGTCTTTGGAGTTATTCATCTGCTCATGCAGATCTATCTTCTTCCCATGTCCATTACTTTATTCATTGCTGTTAATGTTCTCTTTACCGTGAGTCTACCCCTAGCTTTATTTTTCCAATTATATCTTTTTATTTATATTTCATTGTCATGTGATCTATATGCTTAAGGAATATGTTTTGAAAGAAGTAGTATAATGTGGTGGTTAAGGGCATAGTTTTGATACAATATATTAGCTGGATTACTACAGTTAATATAATCCCTCAGTCTTGATTTCCTCATCTGTAAAATGGGATACTAGTAATACTTCCTGACAAGGTTGTTGTGAAGATTAAATGAGATAATAATTATAAAGAACGTAGTGGAACAACCATAAATAGTTTGCACTTGATGAATGTTCACAATATGATTATAACATCTTTATTATCATTAAAAGTTTTTTAAGGTAAGCCCCTTTCAAAGGCACTTTATATCCCCAAATAGGAGTGGGGTCTTTTTTTGGCAGGTAGGTGTAGACAGCTACCTACTACCCTGCTTGCCTCATTCTTGCACTCTTCCATTGCAAGTAGCAGGTTGCAATGAAACCCTTCGAACCTCAGCCCTTCCACATCATATGGGCGAGTCGTGGAAAGCAGCTTCCAGTTTCCTTCGTTCTCCTCACATATTTGTATTTAAGGAGCTGTCCATATCTGTTGCACCTGAATCTCCAAATGTGCCTTGAGCATTGTCTATGGGGATGCTGGGCCAGTGGGGGAAAGGGCTCAGGATTGGGGCCGAGGGGCTGAGGAGCTGAGGGATTATGTGGAACATGAGGTCCTCCTAGCCATTCTAGGGAGAGAATACAAAGTGGATATGAGAGATTTAGATGAGCTCAGCCTGCACAATCACTTGGCTATATTTGACATCTCTTTCTTGATTATTCAGGTGAAATTTGATATCGTTGTTTTACTAGGTGAGTTAAAGATAGCGTACTATCATTAATCCCAAAGGGGTTTCTCTTATTTCCCCTTCTCTCCTTCTACCTGGAGCAGAGTGTTCTTCATATGAAATATTTAGCCTCAGAATGGAGCTGTGTGCGGTCAGAAGTGGGAGGGGCAGGAGATGGTGACAGAGACATGGAGAAGTGGCAGGCCAGGAAAGCAGCACTAGTGACAGGCTATGACACAGATAGGTATTTACATGTGATCCCTTTGATGTGGCTTCTCACACCCTTATGACAGCCAGGACCCAGCAAAATCATTCAGCCATTTCCATGTGACGAAGTAGGCCTCTCTGGGATAAGATATTGTAGGCTTTCGAGATGGGCAGAACTGAATTATGTCTTTATAAGTCCTAAACACTCAAAATGTAATGATTTCCCTACCCTTTTATATGTAAATCAAAATAGTAAAAAAAATTCTCAACACTAAAAAGATAAAGTACAGCAAGGTTTTGAGTTTTTCTATGATGCTTCCTTAGGGAAAATTGAATATCAAATGCTTTCAATTTTCTCTGTCTTGATGTTTTTAGTGTACTTGCTTTGATTTCATTCCCAGAAAGCATATGTCTAGTTTCAATGGGAAACTAGCAGCTTTAGCACTGCTGAAAGTATCAGACTGTGCTGAGAAAATTTTAAATACAGCCCATAGCTGCTGGCTTCACTCCTCGGGAAGCTCTGTGTTTCCTGCCAAAACTGAGAGGTTCTGTAAACCTGGGTACAAGGCCCAGGCAGCTCAGGGAAGTTGGGCTCTGTGGCTGGTCCAAGCCTTTCATAGACTTTTCAAGCTGGCCATGGAGCCTGTCACTAGGGAGAAGATGGAATTAAAAAAAGAACTAAAGTTCCCCCAGGATCTGAAAAAGACTAGTTCTACCAGTATTCTTTAGGATGGGTACCCTGACTTAATAAGGGAAGATACCTGTTCTCATATACTTCTAGTTATTTTGACCTATTGTGTTTTTGCAAAATACATCTCCCATTAATTCCATGAGACATACAGCATAAAAATCTTTGTCAAGATATGGACTATAGATTTAACCCAGAAAAATGGCCCAAGGCTCAGGTGGCCACCCAGACTGCCTCTGGGAGTCCCATGACCCCATAGGAGATGGGTGGGAAATAAAGAAGGGATCTCAGATCTTCTCTTCTCAACATAAAATATAACTAAAATAATAGTTCCTGTCACCTGCTTTTCATAACTGGGTTAAGTACTGTTCTCATTTTCCCTTCTCAAATAGTATTTTTCTTTGACTCTGTTCTAAAATGCATATGAATTTCTAAATAAGCTTCTCAGCTAGCCAGCTTTTGGAAGAGAACTACCCGTACTTTTGCAGGTCAGCCTGATTGCTCCCACTATCTGGGTCAGAAGTTTGAGAGCGTGGAGTCTGAGTCATGGTTGAGTATCTTTTAATAAATTGCTGTTTTGGGTTTGTTTTATTGTACACAGTGTGGCTTCTGGATGTATTATGTCTCCAGCACTTTCAGTGCTGAGTATGTTCCCTGACTCAGCCTGGGGTTAGAGGGAGGGGAGGGGTGATGTGGGCACACCTTCATGCACAGCTCCAGAACCAGAGCCATGGGATCTGCTGTCATCATCTCGAATATCCCATAGAACTACGTGTCTTCCCTGCAGACATAAACCAGTTCAGAGAGGGTAGCACTCTCCTGCCTTCCAACCCAAGGCTCAGACTGAATATTGGTGCATCAGAAAGAATACATTGTTGGCTGTGCTTATTCTGTCCCATGGGAAGGTCTCCCCCACAAACCTTGGCATGGAACAACTTCTCCTGTGCTTTTGGGCTCCAGGAGGAAGAACTCATTTCCCAGCACCTGGGTATGACCATAACTCTACATTTAGGGGAGGTGTCTTGGAATTTAGGTGGCTGAAGTTGGTCAAGGATGCTGCCTCTTGGTGATCCTTCAAAAATATCAATCTAATCATCTGACTTCCCTGCTTAAAGATTGCTGATAGCTTCCCATTATACACTGAATAAAGTATATACTCCTTAAATGACATTTAGGGTTCTTTAAAATTTAGCTTCAGCCAAACTTAAAGCTTTTTCCAGTGTTCAGCTCTCAAACCCTATGTCCCAGTCAACCAAACTATAGTCCATGCCCAGCAGGCAACACTTTATCTTAATCAAAATCTCTTTGGCTTTTTCTGTAGAAATTCAGAAGCTAATTCTAAAATTTATACGGAAATGTAAGGGCTAAGAATAACAAAGTCAATCTTGAGGATGAAGAACTTGTAGGACTTATGCTGCTAGATAATCAAGACTTGCTGCACAGTTATAGTATCTAGAAGAGTGTCAATAGACCAATGACAGATTAAGCAGGTAGAAACAGACCCACGCATATAGGGTAACCTGAATTATGGCATAGGTACATGACAATGTAATGGGGAAAAATATCTTTTCAGTAAGAGGTGCTGGGTCAATTGAATGTCCATATGGAAACAACAATGAACATTGTGCGTACTTCATATGTGACACAGAAACAAATTTATGATGGATTATAGACTGTGAAGGGTAAAATCTTCTACGAGAAAACATAGGAGAATATCTTTTTCACCTTGTAGTAGGCAAAGATATCTTAAATAGGACACAAAAACCACTATTATTGAAAATTAGACTTTATCACTGAAAATTAGAAAATTCAATTAGAAACTGAAACATTAAAACCTAGAACTTTCATTCATCCAAATATGATAGGAAAAATAAGTTCTAGTGTACAGTCATGCTAGGCATCTATAATTAACAGTAACTTATTGTGTGCTTTCAAATGGCTAAAAGAACTCAAATACTCTCAGTACAATGAAATGATAAATTTTTATGATGATGGATACGCTAATTACCCTGATTTGATCATCACACATTGTATACATGTATTGAAATATAATTGTGTCCCATAAATATGTATGATTAATATGCACCAATGAAAAAATAAAATCATGTTAAAAAAGAGTTTAAGAAGTTGAGCCATGAGTTGGGAAAAGATACTTGCAATATATATATATATATGTGTGTGTGTGTATATATATATATATATATATATATATATATATATATATATATATATATATATATATCCAGTGAAGGACCTGTATCCAGAAAATATAAAGAATATAAGTCATTCCAAATGCCATTGAGGATATGATAAGATTCTCAGCATAATTACTATCAGAAAAATGCAAATTAAACTCATAGTAAGATATCACTACATACTATGAAGATGGGTAAAATTGTTAAAAACTGATGACATGAAGTGTCAACAAACAAGAGTAACACTGGAACTCTCTCACACACTGCTGGAGGAAGGGTAAACTGATAATGTCTCTTTTGAAAATCATTTGGTATTATTTACCAAACAATTGTGTCCCTAGGTATACATGCAAGACAAATGCATATATGAGTATACGTACATCAAAAGATGTATACATAGCATTGTTTATGATCACCTAAGTTGAAACAACCCAAATGTCTATCAATAGCAGAATGGATGAATAATTTGTAGTATATTCACACAAAGCATAAAAAGGTCCTTGGATATCATGGGAAGAGATTAGACTTTTGTTAGGTAATGGAACACTATGCAAAGGTTTTGAGCTGCAGAAGAAGATTCAAACTATGTGTCAGGAAATTGTCTCTGGTAATGCTATGCAGAGAGGAGGTTTCCACACATCGGGACATAGGTTTTTCTTTCCAAAAGGTCCATGTTAATAACTCTTTAATAGGCAATATGGAGTTATCCAATGTTATTTTGGAATAGCTTTTCTATCATAAAATGTTTCATGTTTAGATTGTTCCCACATTAAAAAAAACATACCTAACAAATTAACAAATTATACTTTAAATTTCACCCTATTAACTCCTTGTTTCTTGCAAAGAATTTCACTGCTTAAAATATCAATAACATATTTCTTTTTACAAAGTAGACTAGAAGTGAATTTAGCTACCTATATATTTTCAACTACTGACTTTACAGCAGAGGATTTTGTTTTCTTTGTATGGTTTGGTTGACAATTCTAGCTTGGGAAGTCATGGTTGTCGAGATTTAAGGACACTTTGATTCTAAAAATAGAAATAATTCATGAAGAGAAAAAGTCCCCTTCTGTCATTCATTCCGAAGGGCTTATTCAGTATCAAAGTCATCTGTTAGTCTGATTCTTAGACTCTTTACTTACATTGCAACATTTACATGGAGAATATTCTTTTTAAACAGGTCAATTATTATGCAGGAATGAGAAAGACAAGGAAAAATCTACAGTTGTGTCACTTTTTGGTTTTTTATTAGTCATATATATAATCCATCATTACATGCAAGAAAATCACAAGACAGCCCAAAATGTTTACGTATTCTGGCATATCAAGAGTAACACAATGCAAAAAGTTAATATATTTTTTACATACAACCATCTTAAACAGTTAAATAGGAATAATGTAAAAATAACTTAGTGACATTCTCACTGTTTGGTGTACAAGTCAACATTTTGATCTGCACACGAGACCATTGTGATTTGGCAGGTAATTCTTTTGAAAGCTACATCTGATCATCCTGTCCTACCTGAAAAAGTGCATAAGGTATGAAATGTTAGCTTAGTCTCTACTGCAAGTGAAGGTATTTATTTTTCAAGAGTAAAAAGACATTATGATGGCACAAAAAGATGAATACCACATGATATCACTCATACGTGGAATCTGAAAAAAAAAAAAAGTGGTTCTCATAGAAGTAGAGAGTAGAGTAATGATTACCGAGGCTGCGGTGGGCGAAGGGAAGAGAAGTGGTGGACTAACAGGCACAAAACTATGCTAACTATCCTAAGTGAATAATTGTGCAGTATATGCATGTATTGAAATAACATGCTATACCCCACAAATATATACAAGTAAGTGTTAAAATATTTTCAATAAAAAAATTAGGAAAGAAAAACACATGATGATAAAAACAAAAAACCAAAAAATTAAAGAAAAACTCCCAGACCATCAAAATGAAAAGAATGTCATATATTTTTGAACATTCCTCTTTGCGTGTTACCACAACAGTCTGTGTGTTTGTCTCAATTTTCCCAGCAGGGACATACAGGCGAAATACAGATTCCCAGGCAAATATTTTTGAAAGATGAATATGAAGAAACAAACACAAGAAGCATGTTGTGCTCACTGGTAAATATATAGATTTCATACTACGTTTTGGAAGTTGTGGTTATGTTTTCATTTACTTGGATGCAAAATCTGTAAAACATGAACTATTCTAGACTTTTTTTTAATGCTACCATTTGGCATTTTTATGTGCTGTTTAGATATTTATTTGGACGACTGTAAATTAAAATGCTACACTGCCATAGAAACTGAATCCTGTGCAGAGCAGCAGGATTCCAACTTTATTTCACCCCCAGCACTTTCAAGGAAGGGATCAATTCTGCTTTACTCTTAGACCCTGGACACAAGATGCTTGAAAGAGACAAATGGGTAGAAGGATTGATTGCTTATGTTAGGTTTAGAGCTATAGAATAAAGAAAGAACAACTCTCCTGCCATTCCTACTGCTGGGGAGAAAAATAGTTTGTGGGCAGAATTCTGTTTAAAAATAAAATTTAGTCAATCATGAGAGAATCTCATTTAACAGATTCTTTACAATATTTTGATTTTTTTCCCACTGAAACATTACAAATATCTTTAAAAACTAAGTGTTATTAATTACCTAAATGTCAAGTGTAGTCAAAAACATGCAGCACATTCTTTTTTTTTTTTTTTTCCTGGAAATTATCTTTGGGCAGCAAAAATATGTCATTAATGTTACAAAACATTTTTTATTGACAAGTTGCAAAGCACCTAACGTTTACACTCGCACTTTTATAAAAACTTGTCTGTTTGCTACATTTGATAGAGTAGATTGTTCAATTTGTTTTTATAAAGCTCCACTTGTAAAATGGTTTCTTTTTTCATGTAACATAACAAAATGCAAACAATAAGATCACTTGTTTTAAGTTTTCAGATTTAATATTCAATTTGGTGAAAAGTTCAGAGAATGTACTCCCAAGGGAAGGATGACTTAGTGGAAACTGGTGTTTCTTCTTTAATTTACATTAAATTAATGGGAATTTATATGCCAATAATCATATAACTGTGCTCAAGACAAAACTTTTTATGGTAGAAGTATTAAATTATAAGTGATAGCATTCAGTTTTATGGATTCAAGATTTATGACAATTCAAACTTTCAGTGAAATTGATGGTTTGGGTAGAGACAATAGAATGTATTTGAACTTCAAATTAATATTTAAATAGAGAAGTTATAGTGGAAAGCATATTCTAATTTTCATTTTAAGTTTATTTCCAGAGTACAAATGGGAATAGTGAGTTTGCAAGTAATTTATTGATCCTGAACTTTTAAATGAGATGACCCCTCGATAAGTTTTATTTTATTAATTACTTTCTATTTTGATCTCAATTACCGTATAATTTCCAAGGGTCAATTTCACTGTGTTTTGTGTTTATGTGTGTCTACCTGTGTGATTGGGGATGGGGTGGTTATTTTAGAATACACTTCAGATGCAAAGCACCTGACTGATAACAGAAAATTAACCAAACCAGCTATTTTAAAAAATCACAGGGATCTTCTTATCTTTGAGAGGCTGCAGAGATATTCCCAGTAGTCTGGGAAGTCATATGTTTATCAGGCCTTGAACTAAATAAATATATTTTGAGAATATATATAAAACCAATTTTAAGTGAATGTATGAAGTTCTTATGAGAAGTAGCATACACATCTAAAAGTATTATTGATGTTTTAGTTTTTCTATTATGAATTTCTCAAACTGTGGGCAGTAAGACTCATTAAATTTGTATGTGGGAGTCTCCAATATTGTGTGATGTTGACATGAAGTTCTTATACCTAAAATACTATAAAATACAGGTAGAGATCAAAAGTCTTATTTTCTTTTAATATAATAGAGTCAAACTGGCTTATTTTTCTAGATCCAACCTAACATTAATTTCCTGTTTTTTACAAAGATATCTATACACTATGCAAAAACAGAGCTAGAACACTTCTAGTTTTAAAATTTATGTCAAAAAAAAAAAAATCCAAACCAAAACAAAATACATAACTATTGCCTGGCAGCTACCATTTACTGGGTTCTGTTCTTTCTCTCTCAGCTCTGCATGGAGTATAAGGTAGCCCTTTTATGCATGGGGTCTTTAATTGCTCAGTTTCAGTGTCTCTAAGTGAGAAGTCAACTAGTTAGAGAACAGCCAGCATGACCACTTCAACTGTCTTCACAATCAATAAGAAAACATTAACCAAATTGATCTCCCAACTTCTTAATGGAAATCTCAGCCTCGTTAGAAGAAAAATGATATTTATACCCCTATTTTTATATGCGTATTTATGCACATGGTCCAAACTACATCCTGGTACAAGTAACCTCAATGGACTGTCCCAGTTCTTAGATGTCATTGGAATTTTGTTGTAGTGAACATTGCTTAAAGAAAATGGATCGTCAGCCATTATTAGGAATTGTATTATATAATTTGGTTTATGGATTTGGTTATGATAAGATTGAGTTAGAAGGAAGGAGTTCACTATAAGAGTGAAAAAGGAATCATGTAATCAGGGTTAACTCCACTTCCATTTTGTTCCTCCAATAAATAGATGCAGTTTATTAAAACCAAAATCGTTGGGCAGTTCTTCAGGTAAACACGTTCTTCCTATTATTTTCTCTCAACCCAGGAAGTTATGTGATTGATGCACAGGTGGCAAGGGGATCCTGAGAACGCTCGCCAGATTTCTCTTTGCAACAGTGAGTTTATAAACTCTGAAAATAACCTGCTATTTGAACCTTATTTATATAGATGCAGTAGCTTGTATGGAAAGTACCCAGTTGGGTAGGAGGCCTATTGGTTTTCTTTATTCCCTCGAGAAATTGGGGCATGAGTTTCCATAAAGTAAATGAGTTTTGAGTTCATACAGCAGTGATCGGAAGCAGCTCCCCCACTGAGTCAGAGCATGGGTGAGCCTGGGGGCAGATGGGAACAAATTGTGTCACAACCAGAGAGAGTCACAGGAAGCCTTTGCTATTTTCCTGTGTTCTGAAAGGACCCCTGCAGAGGCAGGAACAGGTATTAGGAATCGAGTAGACCACCTGCAGAGATGCAGAATGAGAATCAGCTGATGGGCTTCTTGTGCTTGTCAGGATATTGGAGACTGAATTTTGACTGGTCCTACAGTCAAAATGAAGGAGAGAAGGGAGCTGTTATTTAGTGAAATAGGGAACATGAAGCCATGAGCACAGACATGTCTTTATTGGTGGTGCTGACCTCTACAGTGGTCATTACAAGGGGAAATCCATTCAGGAGAGAAAATAGGGGATGGGCTGGTAGTTCTTATTCTAAGGAGAACACATTGCATGATGATGAGCATTTCAGGGAGAAGTGAAAAATCTGGAAGACAATTACAAATAAACAACAACAACAAAATCCCAAACTACTAAACGAAAAACCTCAAAGAGCAGACAAAGAAGGAATAGGCATTCATAAATACCTAACTGGCTACTTTATCCAAATTCACTTTATAAGTGTGACCCCTTCCCTTTTTGAAGTCTCTGGTAGTCAGAATTCTCAGACAACAATGTCCACTGATTTCAAAGCATGATGTCTTGGACCACAGCAAGAGAAAAGCCACATGTACTACTCTAGCAGGAAAGGTACAGAATTTAATACTGCATCTCAAAGTTATGATGTACAAAGGAAACTTCTTGCAAATGGCACTTCTTTTTGGGGGGAAAGTAAGAACTCTAATATGTCACTCAAAACCCAGCAGGATCCACAGGCTTACCTCTGCTTGGAGATCCTTTGAGAGCTTACTGAAGACTGCACACGTGTAACTGGGCCTTTCTAACTCGGAACTGTGAATAATCCTGGAAGCCAAATCTACCCAGGCACTTGCAGAGTAAAAGAAGCACCAGCTGGTTTCTAGGCTCTGTTAGTTTTGGTGTCACAGCAGTGTGGGGTGGTGACATTGCCATCCTAACCAGATACAGAATGTAAAAAGCATCTTTGCAACCCAGAAGCTCATCTATTGAGGAAGTCAGGGAAAGGAGAGCCTATGTGGCACCTGAATTTTGCAAGTATCATGCAGTGTGGGGGAACTTCTGCCCTCCTAAAATGGGGAAAAATAATTGCTGTTCTACTTTCCAGATATTCTTTTTCTTTGTCCTCTTGGACAGTGAAATCACGACCATCAGGTCAAATAAATGGAATCTCCTAAACCTTCTCTCTGATGTTAATTAAGTAAGCAGTTTTACTGTGCTTATATTAACAAAGCTCACTCATGTCATTCAGTGTATATAACTATGTTCAATTTTACCCAGATTTTTAGGAAAATGGTAGTCGGCTTTATTTTCTCTCCTTCTGTTCCCCTTATATCTTCCTTGGTTTATACCACTTCTCTCATTTCCATTTGATATTTTGTAAACCTGTGTATTCATCAAGATTTTTCTAACATTACTGGGTAATGCTGATTAAATAAAACATTCATGTATTTGAAGCAAAACAACAGAAGTTTCTTTTAAGAGACTTGAAAGTGAATGTAATGTGATAACCCGTCCTCAAGATGTAGGTGCTTTCAAAACCCAAACTGCAAGGTAGGAAGAAAACAGTTGTAGGCAATATTTAAAGCAATGTTTTCCTGAAAAGTCTTTGTTGCTAAATATTTCTATTATGGTACATGTGACAATATCAAGATGAATTTTCCCCACTGCCCAGAAGAGCTTCTGTGCTTACTGTCTCTAAAACCATAAAAGAAACACACATTTTTTTTTATAGGAAATGCTGTATTGCTAAAAATGTAATGCTATTAGTTGGAACTTAAGCTATAAAAACTTTTTAAAAATTGCACAGGTTTAGATTTCATGTACATGATTGTGAGGTAAGAAGCAAACTGTATTTGATTCATGAAGTAACTTTGGATGACAATAAATCATTGAGATATACAGAGAGAGGCAACTTCAGTTAAGGCAAAAAATATGAGTGTCCCCCTACATGAGATATAATTAATATTACCATTCTTTCAAAACCAAAAGTGCAGACATATCATCTGAAAAATATAAATATATCTATGTTTACTTTGAAACATATGGGGCTGTTCTAAATAATGCTGGCCAGTTTTTACACTAACAAAGGAATGGTATAGTTTGTGTTGTTCCCACAAGGAGAGAAGTTTTTCTTTTTTTTTTTTTTTGTGACCGGCCGCACCAAGCACACCGGCCATCCCTATATAGGATCCGAACCCGCGGTGGGAGCGCTGCAGCGCTCCCAGCGCCGCACTCTCCCAAGTGTGCCATGGGGTCGGCCCAGGACAGAAGTTTTTCTGAAACACAGAGCTATAAAACTATCTAGTGTAGCTGCTTGTGCTCAACTGTGGCCTTTGGTGTGTCCTGTTTCTGTTCCGATAGATTCAATAGAACCTTTGCAACTTTGAATAGATTGCTACCTGCTCTGCTAAACAATGAGCACTTTTTAGAGATAATTTCTTCGCATAAAGAGTAGTAAGGCAAACTACTTTCTCTGAGTGGCAGCAAGGCATGATGCCAAATAATTCCAGTGGAAGAAGGATCAAAACGAGCGAGCTCCTGCCGTCCTTCCTTAACCAATATCGGTTCTCCTTGATTCTTCATTCACTTTTCCCAAATAAATAATAAAACTTCTGCATTGCCTCAGACCTAGAAGTATGCTCTAGGAGCATCTTAATCTATTGTAGAAGAGTTTTATTTTAGTTTCAAGCCTATGAAGTTATTTTGAATGTGCATAGATCAGAGACTTACTAAGTTTCTGGAGGTTGAGAGAGAAAAGAGGAGTTTAACCCTTTAAAACCATAGGACCTCATAGGACTGTTTTTCCTAGGAGTGAGATCTGGGACTTGGGGATGTTAGAGCTCTAGGCATTAGTTTTCAGGTGGGTTGGCTCTGAAATGAAAACCTGAACCTCTCAAAGTACAGTAACCATCCCAACCTCCTCGGTAACTTTGTAAAGTTTAAGTGCAATTCCAAGTGCAGATTTTAATAAACTTCTCTCTTACTACAAGCTTATAAAAAATGCAAAGTGAGTTGAAAAAGTATATTATTAAATTTGTATTAAATGTGTAATGAGAAGAACCCCTGAAAATTGATCTTTTTCTAAATATGTGCCAGGGCCTTAGAATCATCTTTTCATATATTTGAGTCAAGAGGCATTTTCAGATATTAATGTTTAATTTTTAACAATTTCTGAGCTCTTAAAATTCCTTTAAAATGCATTTATTCAATGTTATTTGAAAAGTTCCTTGTTACAGGATGTATCTTTAATCATCAACCCACTTTTCATAATCCTAAAATCTCAGTGTCAACAGTCCTTATGTTTGTAACCCAGGGGCCTAGGACACAATAACATCAGTTGAATTAAACAAGTTTAATTTAATCTGCCTCCTCCTTTAAGAAATGCCTTGGGATTATATGACAAGAGCTTGACCACTTGCCACACACTGCAGCACATGAAGATATTGGCACGTGCTTCTGCTTACTTCTTGAACAATAGTGAGGTACAAAACTCCTTGCACTTTTAATATTTTTTTTTTTTTGTCTTTTCGTGACCGGCACTCAGCCAGTGAGTGCACCGGCCAGTCCTATATAGGATCCGAACCCACGGCGGGAGCTTCGCCGCGCTCCCAGCGCTGCACTGTCCCGAGTGCGCCACAGGCTCAGCCCGCACTTTTAATATTTTTGATGACAGATGAGAGCAATGGCTGTGAGTTACAATGATTTCTAATTAAATTCAGCTTTCTCCTGGATGGATGTCCCAAAGTTGGACCCTTTTATCTAGATTTAGACATTAATTTAGACATTGATGGCAGTTGTCTTAAATATGATCTGCATACCCTATTCTATGAATATGGATCCTGAACCACCTCAAAGTGGAGAAAATACAGCAGTTAGGGGCACAGTGGTCCAGGCATCCATGAAGTTTCACGGCCTGTAAGAAAATAATTTTATTGAGAGTCTAAGCAAGAATCTTGATGTTTCTACAGTAGCAGTAAGGATTCCTCAAGAAACTTGTTTTCTGCTGGTGCATATTTCTCTGAAGAGGATAGTGTTTCTGCCAGCAGTAGTTCCTTGGTTATGACTGACCTCAAGAATTGCACAACCATACCTGGGGCATGTGTGGCTGGTTCAGAAGCCAAGAAGCTTAGGCTACCATGTCCCTTCTTTAGGTAGCTTTGGGTAGGCCTCTCTGGCATCTGTCAAACGCCAAGGGGTAGTGTGGCTTCTGCAGTATTCATGGCTGAAGCTTGAAAAATCTCTAGTTGGACCATCTTCTCCTGGTAAGTGCCAGTAAACGGAGAATATGAGGGCACTTCAAAAAGTTTATGGAAAAATGGAAATAAAAGACAATATGAATCTTTCTAGGAGCTTTTTGAAGACCCCTCATATGTCTGTATAAACTGATTATCTTTATTATATGAAAGATGCGGTACACACCTTATCATTTCCACACATTTTGAATGAAACATTTAATCCAAGCTACCAAAAAGATGTTGTTTTTAGTTTTCAAACATTTAAATGTACTTCAGTTAAATTAAGGACTTTGAATGCTTTGGGGGCTTTGCGATAAAAGTGGTCAGAGAGAATCTGTTCAGAGTTAATTTGTGCCTTAGTTACATTTCTCTACCAGGCTTTGTATCTATGCTTCTGAATTTCAACTTTTGCCTGAATCCTGAGATCTAAAGGACATGTTGTGATAACACTGGAAACAGAATCTTGTTAGTATCTTCTAGGTGATATTAAATAAGCTAAGTGTGCCTTTTTAAATAAGGAAATTTGCAAGTGAATGGTTATCAGTTTTAGCAACACAAGTCATATGTTCTAAAGCTGTTTTTTAAGAAGAGTTAATTTTAAAACTGAGGACTATTTCAATATTGGAAGGGTTTGAACAGGTAAACTTGAGCACTGCTTCATCTGCCGGCACTGGGGGCTGCTGTCCCTCTGTCACAGGAGGCTCCCTTTGAGGCGCTTCCTGACTTCTCAAGGAGGTTCATTTCAGGGTTTTATTGCACAGGTGATCAGAGATGGTTTTCCATGAATTCCCCAAGTTTCCTTTGTATTTTATTTGTTTTGTTTTGACATCGGTAGTTTTTATTTACAATTTTCACTACAAATAGGGGGCATTTACTAACTGGTGGACCTAGCTTTTTATATCTGTTATGTCCGTTGTTTTTGACCACAACCTGCTAAGCTTGCTACCATGAGCCACAGTTTTAAGGAAAGACTGAAGCGAGGGGGGCTTAAATAGGTTGCTCAAAACCACAAAGCCAAAACATTTCACAATGCGTATTGAGATATGGGTCTGTATGACCTCGAAGCCCAAGCTTTTAGCCTCTTCACTAAACTCTTTTATTTGACATCATCAGACTATTAAGATGGATCCAGAATATTCCAGCAAAAGGTATAAAACACCAGTATGACCAAATCCCCTTCTGAGGATGCTCCTGCCCTTGACCCTGACCAATGGAGCCCTTGGCATCAGGATCCTGGGGACCCCTTGCTCTTGCCCAGCCGAGTCCCATCTTTCCTCGTCTTTCCTCTCTCTGACTGGCAAGGAAAGGAGAGTGCAGGAGCAGAAAAACAGTGCAGGTAGAAAGCGAAGGAGAAAGCTGAAGGACAAAAGGCCACTAACTACTGGGGACACAATAAACTCGAGTTTCCACAGGAAGTGATCAGATGGAGAAACAAAACTTCCTCTTCATATCTACAGTCTGCATTAGCAGCACACCAAATCAGGAAGAAATCCCATCCGTCATGGCAAGGGTGACATAAGGAAGAAGAGCAAAGCAGCACGTCACATCCTTTTTATGTTCAGATGCCATAAGAAACCTTAGCCCATCGACTGAGTCAGGGTTGTTATGTACCTCTTTTCTAAGGAATTGCAAGGTAGTTCTCGTAAATTGACAATAAAAAATGATTCTGAATAGAAAATGTTGACAGCACATTGACTATTTATTTTAGAATGTCTTACTTTTTGAATAAGCCCCTTCACTGTGTATTCTATGTACAGTCTGAAAGACAGCATGGAAGACCCTTCTTCATACACATGACATTTGTAGGAAAAGATGAATTGAATTCTACATCAGGACCAAGTTGCTCTCAACCACAGGCCACATAATGCATGGTCATTAGGCAGAAACAATGATTGCTGAGAACAGCCTTCTGAGCAGAAAGCAATATCATATCATCTCTTGAGAGAACTCATGTTATCATAGCCCATTACAAGCAAGAGTTTTCCTCACAGTGACTTGTATGTAAATGTTTCATTCTCCCTTATTGTGTTTCATTTGAATTATCCATTTTACTGTGGAAGCTCTAGTAGTGTGTATTTGTAAATATATACACACAAATACATTTATTTAACATTCTAAGTCTTTCTAAAAGCCCTGGTTTTACTTACTTTGATCAGAAAATATAAAAGATGAAATATAGTGCACATCTATTCTGGGGTATCATATTTGAGAAATGGAGATTGTTAGAAGTAAACATGAGACTTCATCAAAGAAAACATTAAAACACTTATCTTGGCTCTTGGTTTTTTTTTTTTTTTTTTTTTTCTCATCTAATGGACACACGGGTTAGGTCTGGATAACTACAACCTATTAGATCTGAGACAATAATTCAGTTATTCTGATCCATGACAGCTGTCTTCCAGAAATTGCCTTTGGATGTCTGGTGCATATTTGTGCCTTGTTATATTGATGAGGGGAAACACATTTTACAGTTAAGAATGATGGTAGTCTTTCAACTCAGGAATACCCACAAAGAAAGCCAGTATTCTGTTTTCTGCTTATGTCTTCATGGATAACTACTCTGTACTTGATTCATTTAATCAATGCTGACAATAGTTTAAAGTGGAGAGCTTTTGGCATGGGCCATCTGACTTGGCTGTCTACACAGATTAAATAAAAATAGGTGATTGCCAATCTCCACTATTTCATAATAAAGAAAAGCAGTCAAAGGGGAGAATTGTCTTAGAGAAACTACTTAGAAGACAGACGTTTTACAAAGGAAATCTTGACAGTTAGCAGAGATCAAAAAGACTAACATATTGGTGATGACATTATATAAACACAATCTTCCAGGAAATATTTTTGGGCCATCATTTGTATTTCATGTCCAAGTAACTACACAGAATTGAAAAGCAGCTCACACATTTTTCTATATGGTCATTTGAGTCTTTCTATTTTGAGATTAAGCTTATTGGGTCCATATTTTTAAAAAAGCTTAAACTGTCTGGCAATCAACAAAAACATCTGTAATTTTATCACGCTCATTCAAAAGGCATAATTATTCTGAGCTGAGTTAAAAAAAGAAAATAATACATACAAGGAGCATTCAATATGGAGAAACTCCTGAGAAATGAAGTGTACATTTTAATACTTGAATTCCTGCATGGATGAAGTGATGAGCTTGTTGGCCGATGAGTACCTTTTGTTACACTTAGATGGATGCAAGGCAATTGCACAGTGAAAACTGGGGAGCAAGCCAGTGAAAGCCTAAGAATGGAAATCCACCCCCTCTATGACTCAGGAAGTATTTGCAGTGCATGAGAATCCACCTTTCTGCAGCAGACACGTCACCGTGTTTATCTTTCGTGTTCATCTCTTCCTCACAGTTATGGAGCTAGGTGAGAGATGTTATTCTTTTAGACAACACAAAACCAAGAAATGGAAGTGAAAATGATGTATTAACCAGATAATTTTAAGGTGAACATTAAAGGTCAAAAACAGTAGAATGTTGCAAAAGACTAGAAAGACTTGGACTTTCCACACAAGGTGCTTTGATCAGAGGTAGCATTTACTTTGCTTGTTACTATGGTGAATTTAACCATCAACAGTTTTTCTTTGATGAGGTCATAAATATTTGCTTGAAAACAAAATATTACATACAGAAGGGTCATCTAGGATGCCCTCAAGTCACGTACCACGGTGTGTTTTGGTCCGACTGGGTGTCTTCCTTGTGGTTATTTACACAAGTTGGACTCATTAGTGTGGTCTCTTCCTTTTCTTCCAAGTAGTTGATTTAGTTCAGGTGTCCCTCTCATGTGCAGAGCAGAGTGGCCAGAGAGGAAAGAGTTTCAGTGATTCCGAAGCAGGTACTTTCCTAGGAAACTAGAGCCTCCAACACATTCTCACAGCAACCTGCTTCCACATAGGTGACGAGGGTCTGAATGGCGTGAGACCTGTTAGGGCAATGGGGAAGTTTCTGCCTCCAGATTTTCTAGCTGAAAGGAGAGAAAGAGCAAAGACAGCGTTTCAGACTGGTTTGCAGCGCACACTCACTGAGCACCTTCTGTGTAAAAGCTGTATCGAGGACCTTCGTGAGCACTTTCTCCTGCAACCCTCAGAGTTTTTCCTAAATGTCAAGACATGAATTAATCTCTTTGGTCATCACGAATAATCTCTTAGGCATTATGAACACTACTGAATCTGTGTACACTACTGAAGAAGAATTGTATACTAGTTATTATAGAGATATTATTGGTTGTTTCCCTGAAAAAATACACTTTTCCCCAATCTCTGTTTCTCCCTTTGTCCTTTACAATCTTTCTCCCTCCTTACCCTCAAATTATTTATGATTTGATCAAAATTTCAAAAGAAAAGCAACGCCTTTTTTGTAATATATTTTATATTCTTTATTTCTAGATAAAGAATGTTTTAATTGTTTACTCAGTTCTCAAAATGAATATTTTTTTTTTCCTGAAGTAACTGATTTGAACTACTCACCCCCATCATAAAGCTAACATATATGCTGAGCAATAACATGACATCTGTTCAGACACACAGCAATGTGGCTTGATGTTTTCAAACTAGGGAGGAGGACTGTGGAAATGAAACAAATTTCATGCTTAACAAATAATTGTTGTTATCACTACTGTTATCATTTTGGTGAGGAGAAAAGGAAGTGTTTGTATGGTAAGTGCAAAGGGATGCATAATCTTTTTTTAAACCTTAATTTTGGTAAATTTCAAGCTTTAGGAAAGGTGCAAGAATTAGAATGGTACCAAGAACACTTGTCCTCTTTCTTCCCAGATTCACCTGTGGGTAACATATCAGCCCATTTGTGTTCTCTTATTTTTTTTCTCTCTCTCCTACACACACACACACGCGCACACACACATACACACACACACACACACGCACGCATGCTATCTTTTTGAACCATTTGATACTTAGTTGGTGCTAATATATTTCAGTATGTATTTCCTAAGAATGAGGAATAGATCAGATCACTGTCACTGGTGAGACAGGCAGTCTCCCATGGGCCGGGCTGTCTGAGCCAAATTGCAAGGCCTATGAACGGTTCTCTCTCTGATTGACCATTTCTGTAGCTAGTCACACAGGCAATGAAGTAGGTTCAGGCATTGACAGCGTGTGCCTGAGTGACTGCTGGCTCCTGGGGGAGGCTGGTTCATTGCTTTTCCAGATGCTGAGACTTTAGTTCTGGGTTCCTCAACTGTGGCACAACCCATCGTGTGTGTGCCTTGTGGGATTTGGGGGCAGGGGACCTGGCACTACCATGCTGAAGCCTCTGCTGCTTGCTGTGTTGTGAGCAGTAAACTGCACATTTTTGTTTACTTTTGGCATCTATAGAGTGTGGCAAGGCAACCTGCTTGCTTGCTTAGTCATCTCCTATGGAGTCTTGTTACTTCCTGTCATCTTCCAAGAGCGTGAGACTCTTCCCAGACAAATTGGCACAAAGTTCAGGGTGGCAAGATAGACAACAGCTTTTTGGAAGAGAAACATGAGGACACAGGGGCTGGGTTCAGGGACATTTGGAAACTCCCTGTGGCTGGTAGCAAATGATCTGGCCCAACTGGTGTAGAGGGAGTCAGTGAACGGTCATGAGTCGAGTCAGCGATGGAGGTTGAGAGGTGAAGGATGGAACTGTACAAGATTCTGTGACTTCTCTTTTTCCCCCGTGAGATAGGGAACCGAGAGACTACTCTGGGCCCCATTAGGGAGTAACACACAGCTGCACCAAGTTTAAAGTCACAGCTAGAAACATCTGGAGGGCAATTTGTTCCCATAGAAAGTACCAAGATGCAGACCCATAGAGAGAGGAAGAGGAAGAAGTCCAGGAATTCTTTGATCAACAGACTGAGGAGCTGTGAGACACTTGGCTGCCCATCAGTGTCATGAAGCAGCAGGAAAGGCATGTTCTCAGAGGGTTGACAACAGCACCTAGGTGGTCTCACATGAGACCCTATGCTCTAAGCCACTGTGCAGATTATCTCATTGGGACAGAATCAGGCCCCACAATGAGGTTTGCTACTCTGGCTCTCTGTCTCAGTGACTACATTATGGCTAACCCAAGGAGACTTTCTTGAGGCCAATAAAATCTTATGAAATACCACAGAGGAAGCTGTTCAAAGCCTGAGGTCTGAAGCTGCTCTGGACTCGATCTGTTGGACAGAATGACAGTCCCGATGATAACCCTTCACCGAATGGTGAGTTTTTATGATTGCTGTCCTCCCTGCAAGGTGGAGGACTCCACTACTGTTCTTGCTAAGAGATCCTGTACCAGCAGCTGTGCTGATTTAGGGCCATTAGATGCCCAGGATAAAGACAGCAGTCCATAAACCAGGCAAAGTCTCTGCAATCCAAAACAAAACAAGGCCCAGGATGGGAAAAACTAATCCCCTCCAAAGGGACCCAATCATGAAGCAAAGTGAATATGTCTATTAAACACGGATTTGCAAAGAAGAGATGGACGGGATGATTACTGAAGAAACTCAGTGCCGATATCGGGCTATGGTGTGCCCTACAAATGAAGTCAGTTGTTCACACGGATGAAACTCTATATGCCTCTGTGGGACCAGATTCCTTCATGGAGATCAATCTCCCTCTAACAGAGGATCTAGAAGGTCAGGTGGCTGCCTCAGAGTAAATTGCGCCCTCAGAACCTCTATTGCCTGACCCTGCACTTCTGTATTCTGATTTGAAATCCTTTAAAGAGAAGGGGCACTGGGGAGGAGTGAGGTTTCTTAATTCCCAGGATGAGTCAAAGGCCTTATACCCTATATAAGAACCACACATTTAATTAACCAGATTTGAAGCAAAGTAAAATGGGAAATGTAAGCACTGGGCAGGGTGGTTTGGACCCCTGCTACACCACTATTTTGCTGCTCCCCAGGCTGAATGTGCCATTGGCATTGACATTTACGTGCTTGTTCTGTGAATGCTGATGATGGCCAAGGGAGATTTTCCTGGCCTGGAAGAGCTGCTTGTGGAGAGGTGATGGGGGAGGCAAGCACAACAGGTCTCCACGTGGCTTTTGGTTCTCTGGCATGTTTAAAAAATTACAGTTTAGAATTCCAGGAAAAGAAAAAGAAACCACAGCCCGAATCAAGGATTTAAATGCAACAGGACTAATGAAAAATGCAACATCTCCATATAAAAGCCCTGTGTGGCCAGGGAAAAAAGCCAGTGGGATCTGGAGGCTTATGATTGCTGATTGAATTCAGTTGGGACTGCAGTCCTGGTTGTTCCAGCCAATAGGACTGTAAATGAATCAGCTGCCCATGATGACACCTGGTATGCCATCTTTGCACTTTGGTCATGTCTTTTTCTCAATCTCTTTTGCACCTGAAGATCAAGACCCCTCCTCTGGCTGAACCTCCAAAACATGTTTACTGTGCCTGCTGTAGTACTACTTGAATTCTCCTGCTAGATACCAGAATCTCATCAGAATGAGGGACCAGCCACCCAAGCCAAAATCTTGGAAGTAATGTGAGCTAAAACTCAAAAGTGGATCCCAGAGACAGTAAAGAAAACATTTTTTTGTCCTATGGCTCCCCATTATCAGAAGGGGAGCCTGGCACTTAATTGGAATGTTTAGGTATTAGAGACAATAGGTACCTTATCTATTTATGCATTTTGTTGAGTCGTATGTACAAGTTAGTTAGAAAATCTGCCAAATTAGGCTGGAGACCTAAGCTCTTATCAATTCATATGCTTCTCCTGACACCGGAGTGCCTTGGGTTATGCCACGTGTGGCTGTCAAGGCTAAAACTGCTTGGTGAATCCTTCCCATTGCTTAACCCAACCAATGGAATGGTTTTCCAAATCAAGTTTATTAATGAATGATGAATTGGACTAACCTATCCCTTTTAGCTATATGTTTACATGTACAAGTGGGCCACAGGATATCTCCACAGGATATCTGCTATTTGGTTCATCTTTGAACCCCTGCGATGATTGGCAATGACACACTCCTTGGATCACATTCTCTTTGTTGGGCCCCCAGGTAAAGAGGGTATTCTACCTGAGACATACACGGTTTCCTGTTTTCATACATCAGTGTGAGTACTGTTCCCTGGCACCAAAGTCCACATTCTAGAGATAGGTCAGGAACCTATCCTTAAATTTAGCAATCATAATCAATGGAATGGAACAAACCATAGATGATCAGAAGGTCAGTCTGAACTCCCTGATGGTTCATGGATCATTCATTGGCCTTAGACTGCATTCTGGCTGCACAGGGATGGTTTGTATGTTTGTTAGCTGCTCTTGTTATGTTTGGATTAATTCCAACAGTATGGTGGCACAATCCATGCATATCATAAGAAAGGAAGCTAGATGGTTTTTGGAATAAGAACTATTAGTGCTCTCTGGCATCAAGCTGAATAGCATCAACTATTCAGTTGATGCTGGGACCCTGGAAAGAGTGCATGGTTCAGGTCAATACTACAGATTGACCTCATCCTGTGGATGGGATTCTGTTGCTAATAACTGTAATCCAGTATTGATTAAAATAAATGGAACAGATATGGTTCTAGCCCTCGTCAGTATCTAATCCACATTGCTGATTGTCTGATCATATGAAAATTAAAGTTCAGCTAAGAATATGCTGGGATGACAGGTAGTTTATTGAGAGAGGCAGGTCACTGAGCATCCCTGTCCACTGTGGCTGACTGAGATGATCTGCAAAAACTACCTTCTGATCCTGAGTTCTTTCTAGAGCTAGTTATGAACCAGTTAAGAACCTTTACTGACTGACCACATGAGGACCACAGCATGACCCCTTTGTCAGTCTCACTCCTGAGGGAGGGGGATTGGTTTGTTTGCTGCTTTCTACAAAAGATGCTGAGCCCTTAGCTCTGAGCCCCTCAGATGCAGTGCAACCCACTCTATGTGCAGCAACAATCTGGATCCCTTGTGTCACTCCATGAGACTTGGGCACAGGAGAACTGGTGTTCCCATGCTGATGCTCCTGCTGCTTGCTGTGCTGTCAGTAATAAACTGTTTTCTCCAGTGCATTGAGTCACATTGTCTATTTTTAGCACCCATAGAGTTATGACAAGCTGACCTGCTTGCTTGCTGAGATATCTCCTTTGAAGTCTTGGAACTCCCTGCCATTTTCTAAGGCTGGGCTTCTTTCCTGGCAATAAGCACAATACAGTTAAGCATTTTAGTGGATTTGACATTTGACATTAGACACCACACTTAGATACATACATCAGACACACGGATATAATACAATTCTCTACCATCAGTTTTCTATTTTTGCCAATAATTTTTTAAACTATTTTTTCCAGGAAGTCAACTAGCATATCCCCTTGGGCTACTTTTTGGCCTATTTTAAAAAATAAAATTTTGAAAAGCTTTTAAGGTTCAAACTGAAGCTATTTAAGGCACTTTTAATCTCTATCCATACAAAGATTGGTGTATGTTTCCTGCAGTTTTGGAACTGGAGGGAATTTAAGAGATTATCCTTTTCAACTCGATAAATCTATGGAAGGAAACGGAAGCCCTGAGAGATGGAGTGAAATGCCTAAGTGTCCTGGACGTGGAAAACTGGTCTGTTATTTTTATTTTGCAGCCACTTTCCTCCACTTCCATCTTCTCTCTTCTATTTGTGATGCCATGCAAGTTGCAATTGGGCAGTAACAGACTTGGGTTCTTTTGAAGCTGATCAGGGTTTCAGCCAGTAATAGGCTTCAAAATCTCATTCACTACAGAAACCATAAAATTAGAGCCACACAAAAAGCCTTTGGAGTTGATGACTCATAGGCAAAGGTCTCCATGTACCTAAGTAATTGGAAATTCATATCTTCTTGCAAGCGCCACTGCCTGAATCAGTCCTATTGGGCTCTAGAGTATAATGGTTCCAACACCCGTAAAGGACAGGAGGAATAATCTGGCAGTTCAAAGGATGCAGACTTCATCTGCCTTGTGCTTCCTCCTGCTTCTAATATGGACTTATTTTGTTCAGCATAATGAATCTTTTCTCCCATAAAAGATAGCAATGGTGGTTACTTTTGTTTTTGACTAAGTGAAGCCAACCGCCAGAGTCTGAATGGAGTAATCTACCCAGAAATGAGTTCTAATTCTTGGGCCGCCAAAAGAGGCTGGGAGAATCCTGCTTGTGAAGAGACCCATTAAGCAGCTACTGGCATGGGATGTCCAGCTCACACAGATGGTCACCAGCAGGGCTGGCACCAGAACCCAGCCTCTCTGGCTTCAAAGCTTTCTTTCCTTCACGAGAAAATCTTATAAAACAAACCTTTGGTATTTTCTCGTAGCTGAGCATAGATAACTTTTAAAAGAAATCTATATTCTGCAAAGGTATTTCATTCAGAACAAAACACGTGTCAATCTGTCAATTATAATGCTTATTCTTAGCAATGTATAGTTGAGTTCAATGAGAACATATCCCAAAGCTACACAGACTTTTTTTCTGCAATTATAACCAGAAAGCAGAAAGCTTCAAAACAAATCAAAGCAAAAATGAAAACCCAAACAAAACACAATCTGCTCTATTTTCAGAGATATGACGTTTTAATATTTTGTTTGTATTCTGAAGTATTTAGACCACATTTTTTAAATGAGTGATAATAAGACTTTAGTGATCAATTTTAGGATTTTGGTTAATTCCTGGAATTATGAGACACTGCTGTTTATTCCAGTGAAAAATTGAATTTTGAATGAATTCATGGCTAACTGGGACTAATGATCTACAGTGGGCGTTCCAAAACTGTTTAGTGAAACCTTCATTCTGCAAGATGGTATTAGCAGTCCTTTGAAAACTCGAGCCTGTCCTCAGATAAATTTAAGAACTTTGGCTTAAAAAATGAAATTTATATGTATGCAGCACACACACACACACACACACACACACACACACACACACACACACACACACACACACACACCACACACACACACAGGCTTTTCAGGGACTTTAAAAAATGCTAATACACAGTATCAATCCCCATTACAAAAATAAGATAGGCAACATTTTCTAACATTTGTCTATAGGGCTTTTTTTTTCATGGACCAAACTACTACTATTACTAACATTTCATTGTAGTAATGTTCTGCAAGAACCTGGTAGAACTGAAAACCATATTCAGAGAGTCATTTCCTTTGATTCCCTAATCATCAAATCTTAACACCTGTATTCTCTCAACATCCCATCTACATAGGCAAAATGCTGATGTCTGAACATCAAAGATTTCCAGTAACAAGGAAATCTGAGTCTAAAAGCTTAGAAAATTCTTTCTAAACTGAAGTTGTATACATTAAATAGGTCCATCTTTTTGTATGTCAATTATACCTCAATAAAGTGTTTTTTTTTTTTTAGAGAAAATTCTTCCTTTGGTTGTACTGAAATTCTCCTTTCCCTGTAATTTCTACCCATTAGCTTTAATTAGTGAGGTTATGTTGAATAAGTTCAATTACCTATTCACATTCCTTTAAGTATGTGAAGACAACCTCTCTGAGTCTTCTATTTAAATTTCCCAGGGTAATTCTGCAGTTACTTCAAATTCCTTCACCGTCTTGGTTGCTCATCTGTGAACACAATCTAATGTACTTATTTCATTCTTGAAGTGTGTTGTTTATTAGATTGAGGTAACATTTTTTTGGTTCTAGACTCCAGAATTCTGTTGACGTGATCTGTAATTGTAACAATTTAGATGGCCTATATCGTACAGTTGTTTTGTGAAATAAAATCTCCATGGCTTTTTTTCATGTGTTATCATGCACATTCTGTTTCTATAGTTGAATTTTTGGACTAAATTTTTTTTCTCTTGTAACTGCTATATTTTTAGTTTTGGCTTATTCTTGTAGCACGTTTGGTTTCTTACCCTGTTGTCCAGGTTATTCAGCATTTCTTCATTGATTGGGGGACTCTTAAGAGTGGAGTCAGTTACACGTTTTTAAACCTACCTTACCATTATATCCAGATCATAGTTTAAAATAGTATACTATTACAGAAATTAACAAGAGCTCATCAAACCTATTATTACAACGCTATTGATATTGGATTTCCCTGATTTCCCTGTCTAGTACTTCTCTAAGAAAGTAAAATTTGCTTTTTCATAGCTAATCTTATCCTGCCTTTTCAAGGTTGCGTGCTTACTTTCTAAGTGCTCTCAAAATACATTTTAATAATCTGATGCAGGTTCTGAAAACAATCTGTACCAAGCTAAATATTCTGTGGTTTTTAGTTCTACGATGTTTCCATTAAACGTGGGACTCTGTTTCTTTATCCTGTTTTCCCAGGACTCTTCCTATTCTTTCTTGCTTCAGAAAATGTGATTTGTTTTTCATTAATTATGTTTCACCCACAGTTCTCTAATGTTTTACAGTTGCCAGGAGATGTGACCTCATTTAGAGCCTCCCAGAGTTCTCTAACAATATCTTCACCGTTATTGACCTTTAATTCTTTCTTAATAATGCTTCGGGCTGAAGATCATTTTCTCTGAAAGAGAAGCTTGAAATAACATAAGAGTTGAGGGACTGCACTTTCCCCTAGTCTTCCATTAATATTAAGTCTTTTTCTTTGCAACTGGTTAGCAGTGCAGAAGAAAGCTTTCATTTGAGAAATCAGTGTGATGTTTTAGAGAAGGATTAGACCTAAAGTCAGGACACCTGGTGCCTAGTTCCAACTCTCTTTGGCACTACTTTAAGGACATCACAGGTAATTTGGACCTTTATGTTTCTTCATTTACTAAACACAGTTGATCTGGTTAGATCAGTAGTTCTCAACAATTGGCAATGTCTGGGGACATTTTGGCTGTCACAACTGGAGATGGATGGGGGCTACTGGCATTTAGTGGGTAGAAGAGAAGAGGCCAGGGGTGTTAGTAACCATCCTATAGTGCATATTTCCCCACAACAAAGAATTATTTGGTGCTAGTGTCAAGGCTGAGAAGTCTTGGGTTAGACCACCTTATGATTTCTTTTGGCACATTATTTTATCCCTTTTATATTTTCTTGGCAAGACATTTAATTCAGTTTTGGGGGAAAATGAAAGGGAGGAAATGAAAACAGTAAAGCCTCAAGGAGTGTTCAGAGTAATAATATTAGCCAGTTGCCTGACACTCTGCATGCATAATCATACGTCATGCTTACATCAAACCTAAGCAGTAGCTACTGTCGATATCACCATTCTTCCAGATGAGGAAATTGAAACCCGGAAAGTTTCAGACACTTTCCCAAGGACATTCATCTGGTCACTGGAAGGATCTAGGTAAATAGTTGAGCCACTTAAATTCTTAGGATTTTATGTTATACCTGCTATTCTTATATAACTATAAAAGTTCCTGCTGAACTTTTAAATTAAATTTACATATACTAGAGTTTCTACAAAAATATAATTTTGTGATTTTTTTCTTTAGTTACAAAAATTTTCTTAAACTCTATTTGAAAACTAGGTATGTAGAAAGACTTCACTAGCCTCTTTTAAATTTAGAGAAAAAGGCTCCAATTAAAAAAATATACCTTGGGCCGAGCCCGTGGCACCCTTGGGAGAATGCAGCGCTGGGAGCGCAGCGATGCTCCCGCCGCGGATTCGGATCCTATATAGGAATGGCCGGTGCGCTCACTGGCTGAGTGCCGGTCACGAAAAAGACAAAAAAAAAAAAAAAAATACCTTCTTGGCCTATAATTTCTCCATTTATGGGAAGGGGAGGTTTGGACAAGATGATCTGCAATGCACTTTTTCAGTTCCAATATTCTAACAATTGTGAATATTTTGCATCTGCTTGATAAATCCAGTTGTATCATTGAGATTTATATGTTGACGTTTACTTATAATATAACTATTTGAAAGTCTATTTGTTCCATTGAATTTCTAAAGCAACCAGAAAATTTTTCACTTGTTAAAGTATATGCTAGCCATACTACAAGTCCCATTTACGGCATTTTAAAATCCTATGGAAGAGTGACTTGTTTCCCTTACATTTCCAAAGAGTTGATCAAAGAGAGCATTTTTTTTGAAAGTTAATACTTTGAAAAGAAGTGCCCATTTCATCACAATATGAAAACGTTTGTTTCTTGTGCTTTAAGGGGCATAAATAGATCATCAGGGGCTACCCACTTTATATATATAATCTCCTAAATATATCTTTTTCTTAATTTTTATGAAGATTCAATAAAAAGTAGAAATAACCTAGGTAGAGCTTGATGGATTTTGTGGATTTCCAATATTCTTGAGATTTTTGGTGTCTGTATGGAAAATAGGGTAGTAGGAAGAAGAGAGCTGATTTCAGACACAAAATATGCTTTGCCTGTGACCTCTTTTCCTTCCTTCCTTCCCCATAAATACTATGCTTCACATAGACAAATGACCCCAATTATTTTTCTCCATATTCATCTTTGGACTGAGAGCACCATTGTTTCAAATTGTGATGAAACTTTCAGCTTATGTTTGTTTGATATCTGACAATTATATGGAGTCAATATATCAGGCCAATTATTTATCTGCATGTGTTCCTAATAAGTTCAGGTGTTGTGGAAAGA
This sequence comes from Cynocephalus volans, assembly GCF_027409185.1. Lineage (NCBI taxonomy): Eukaryota > Metazoa > Chordata > Mammalia > Dermoptera > Cynocephalidae > Cynocephalus > Cynocephalus volans. The sequence goes on along the minus strand of NC_084464.1, from coordinate 152,597,537 downwards.
AGAATTGGTTCATTTCCTTTGATTCATAAATAGTACAGCAACAAGCACTACATTAAATTCATACTTATCTCCCACGCAGGGAGGGTTAATAATTGTGGGTATTTATTCCTCTAGCAATACCACTGGCAGTGAGGAGGACCAGTGCACATGGGGTCTTGAGACCTGGCCTGATGACTTTTTGACATATATCATGAAAACTATTTACAACTTGAGAGAGTACTATTTGAATTATTCAGCACTTGGAATGAATCCTGTTTTCTGACCTCCCCTACTCAGCCATGTATATATTTATAAGATTTTATTGCAGTAAAAAGCAGAAGTCATAGACAATATGGCTCTAATATTTATTTTCATCATGAAAAGTTTTATTCATTTTAAAGCCAGGAACTCTACTATAAACAAACAAACAAAAAATTTCTGAGTGTGAAGGGAGAAATCAGACAAAAGTTGTGGCTCTAGGTTCTTGATTTCCGGGGTAATAATAATTAGAGAGGGAAAAGTATTGGTAAGACATATATTATTCTAAAAATTTGTAGTTCTCACAATGTCTTCCTTGAAATAATTTTTATCAAATTGTAGCAATTTGAAAATATTTATAGCAACCCACCCAAAGGTACAGTGGTCAAAATGACATTGAAAAGTTAATGGCTGGTTTGTAATAGGCTATATTTATTCAAATGGTCATTTTGTTTAGTATGAGGGAAAAGCATGTAAAAGCAAAAAAAAAAAAATGCTATGAAACTGCATTTCTAATAAAGGTAGAATTAAAAAGAAATGTATTGTAGAAAGTTTAAAGAGAAAAATATCCACCTTATATATTTAGCCCCCAAAGCAAAGTGAGATAGAAGATAAAGACTGACATGCTCCAAAACACTAAATCTCAGTAAGTGAGAATATTTTTATAATAGATAGCTATAAAATAGCAACTCACCACTTAAGCTTTGCCAAATAAGGTGACAACTCATTTTAGTTTAGTTTTTTAAAGAAAAATATGTTGCTGTATTTTATCAGTTAGTTACATTAATTGGAATAATAAGCAGAAGAGAATGCTTGCGTGGATTATATTGGTTAATCCAATCTTTAAAATTAAATGTCCCTAAAACATCAGAGATCAGAGATCACTCTGAGAAGAGTAGAAAATGGATTTAGGAATAGTAGGACACATAGATTAAGAGCCTGGGTTATAAGATTAGGTTTAACTGGAGTCAGTCATCAGCCATTACTTTTTAACTATGACCTTGGGCAATTTACTTCCTTAATCATTATTTTCCTCAACTCTAGAGATTATAATTTATACCTTATAAAATTAAATAAGATATTAAATAAGATATCCTGCCTCAAATACAAATTGATAAATAAATGTTATTATTAGTATTCTTAAGGCTAACTATTTTCTGGGAATAAACATATTCCCAATTAAACAATACTTTCCCCTCCCAGATTATAGCTAATTTATAAAAACATAACAAATTCTTCTGCTTTTTATGAGATATTATTCATTTCAAACTTAGATATATTATAATTCCAGAATCCGTAAAGAGGCACACGTATGTCATGTACACACACACACACATGCACACGCGTGCACACACACACACACACACACAAAACTGGAACCATTTTCTTTTTAAACCTTAGAAGTGAAAAAATAGCCATTTTGATTTAATTCACAAAATATGCATTAGTGTGGTCCAGTGCTATCATTTTGTGAGCTGTTCTCATTTGCGGCTTTTGTCGTGGCATTTAAATCATTTCCTTCCCAAATGAGCTCTCTGCAGATGTCCTGTAAAAAACTGAGGTCCAGTTTTTGTGAGTGATGTAGTTGATTTAAAAAAAAAAAATTAGGCTTCTGCTTTTAGTTTAGCATGGGATAATATAGTTTTATAGTTGATTAAAATGCAAAGCATCTCCTAAGTTTTTGACCTGCTACTTTGATTAAAATGTCAAGAATGTGCTTTAAAATGTAATCAGAGGGTTTAGAAATGAACTTGCCATACTAATGAAAAGGAATTAGCGGGACATACTGTAATGTTAGCTTTATCGCTGTAATATTACTTTGTCTTGTAAGACTCATTGGTAGATATATTAGAAAGCTAAAGCTTTTTTATTACTGTTATTTACACATATTTATGTTGACTGTCAGTATTTGTGTACAGTACGTGATGATCAAATCAATGTTATTAGCATGCTCGTTATTACAAATAGTAGTTACATTTTGTCCCTTATCCAATTACTCCTTATCCCCCCTCCCCCTCCCCCTTTCTCACCTCTAGTAACTATAGGTCTGTTCTCTCCTTCTGAAAGTTCAACGTTTTATTATGGTCTTTCTTTGTTTTAATTATATTAGTAAAACATATGGTTCATCTGGTGAAAAAATTCATATTAATCAGCTTGACTGAAATGGTAGTGTTTGGAGATGAATTTATAGTTTAAATCAGTTTTTAGTTCAGTGTTTTGTTCCAAATGCAGATTCCTGGACCCTGTCCTCATACAACGAATCATAATTTCTTAAGAGGAGTTTATAAGAACTTACATTTTCTGGAACTCATAATAAAGTTTGAGAATCTCTGACTGAGACCATATAATAATAATTAAATGCAAAGTAACATTGCATGGGGAGGCAGAGGAAAGTTTTTGATATTAGAAGCCCAGGGAACTTGTCTAGATTCTGCCTCTGACTGGTTTTTTGATCTTGTATAATCATTTAACCCTCCTGAGCATTTATTTTCTCATGTTGACCCATCAGGGTTGTTACAGAAAGCAGACATGAGTGTACATGAAAGCATTTTAAAATCTGTAATCTGTCATACAAATGTAAGATAGCATTATTATTATGGTTGTAGTTAGTACCAACCATTTAAATAGTAATCTAACTGCTCTAATAGAGTTGTTTCTTTTCCCATATGATATTAAACATTTTAAAAATCACCTAGGTGTCAAAATTGAAAATGCATTGTAGAAAATGACTGAGGTGAAAACCAGCCAGGAAAGGCAGTTTAGCAATGGCTAACATTTCAGGTCTGTGTTGGACCCAAATTAATCTGAGTAATGGGGAAGCGTTCTGAAGCAAGTGGGAGTTCAGTAAGACAATAGCGGGGTAGTACATGTGCAGAGAAATGAAATTGTACTGATAGCAGATGGAAAATGAATTTCTATGCCTGAGTCTACCTAATAAAGATCTAGAAGCTGTAAAGACAACAAGCTGAACATAAATCAGGTGTGAATGTTACAGCTGGAGCAGTAGGCTGAGCCCTGGAATGCACAAAAGAGCCCAGAGATCATCCTTTTTTTTTTCTCTTTTTCATGCTCAGCTAGGGCAAGACCTCTTTAGGGCACCAAATCCAGCTCCTGGTCTCCTCATCAAAAGTGCTCATTAAAAATAAAATTAGAAGACAAGCACAAATCTAACCAATTTTTTGAAAAGCGTTAACTTTTTGATCAGTAGCCTAAAGGCTGGGCAAGAGAAAATAAAGAAGCCCTACTGTGACTATTTTCCAGTTATTGAAAGGTGACCCTGAAGTAATGTCAGAGAATTATGTAATCATTTAGGTCGTCAGTTGGTTGCATAAGAAAAGAGTTGTTCCCAACACCCTCCACACCTCCTGAAATATAATGAGCCCTCCCATCACTCAGTCATCCAACAGATATTTTTGGGGTCCTTTTAAATGTGCTGGTTGCTGTGCTATGTAGATTCTGGAGGTATAAGAAGGAGCAGGATGGATGTGGTTCCTGCCCCTGGGAACTGATGGCCTTCCTGTCCCACACAGCATGTGCCTGCTATAGATTGTCAGCAAAATGGCCACAGATATTTCCCTTCCTGTATCCACATTCCTTTGCATTGTGACTGCAGATCAACAGGAGACAGAGTCTATTTCCCCATCCCTTGAGTCTAGGTTGACATGGTGACTTTATTTGACCTATAAAAGCATGGAAGTGACTTTGTGCCAGTTCCAACCCTCAGCCTCAAGAAGCTTTGCTGTCTTTTCCCTCTGTCAGCATCTGGGACCTCTGTGAGAGCAAGCCTGGGCTAAGGCTCTGGAGGATACAGCCCTGTGGAGCAAGCCATCCTCTTCAGGCCGTCCCCCGTCAGCCGGCTACGCTGGTGGCAGACCAGAGAGTGAGCCCAGCTGGGACCATAAGAACAGCATAGTCGAACCCAGCCCAAATTACTGATCCAAAGAATTGCAAACCACATGAATGGTTGCTGCAAGCCACTAAATTTTTGAATGATCTGTTATGCAGCAAACGCAGACTGAGCAGCCCTTAACTATGTAGGTATGACTCAAAGTTTATTTCGGGCATAGAATTTTCTCATATGGCTGATCAAATTACCTTGAAAACTGCCAAATCTCCACTTCATTTTACGCTGTCTGGACATGGACTCTGACTGTTGTCAGAATACGGACACCCTGGGACGGTTTGATATTGGATCTCTGATCTTCAGAATATGAAGTTGACTAATGTGCTTGAAATGTGACATATATAGTATAATATGTTTCTTGGAGAACATATAAATATGTAGGCAAAACATACACATTTACAACCAGTGCAAACTTCAAAGAAGCAATTGAAAAGTTAATGCAAATCCAATCAGCTTTGTTTTCTAACATGATGGCTGATGATATAAAGAACAAAAACAAAACAAAATGAAAAACAACCACCAAACCAAACAGGTTCTGATTTTGTACAACTAATCAAATATATCCTATAGACACAGCCATAAATTCTCTAATTTCTCCTCAAATCATTTTTTCATTATGATATATTTCTGAAAATATCACCAGAGGTTTATATATTCTTCCAGTTGTCTGTGTGTAATTGCCTCAATTCTAATGATGACCCATCAGTAGAGATTAGTGAATCTTTGATTTATCTTATGTCAGAGTGGTGTCTTTCCTCTTTTCCTGGCAGCCTCTCTTTGCTGTCCAGTTCTCCTTGCTGGGCACTTTGGGAAAGCAGCCAATTCCAGGGCTAATGTGTTTCTGCTGTTATCTGACACTCACGCTGCTTTATAGAGGCAGCAATGAAGATAAGTCCTAAGTGATGTATTTTTACAGCAAACCTTTTAGTTACTTAGAACAGAACTCCTCCAATTCGCTTCCTTCCCCTCTATTTGCTGTGCAAGAACCATACTAATGTGAAAATGCTGGATTTGGAAACGCTCCCAGCAGACAGACTCGTGTTTCCATGAAGTGGGGTGAGTGCAGGATGGCTGAGAGGGTCAGACGTGATAAGAGACCCCAGCAGTGGTCCAGGGTATGCTGTCAAACAGCTATGCCCTAAAGAGCCTGGAAGGAGAGGAAAGGGGCAGGTAAGCACAGAAGGAGAAAGAGTCAATACGTTATAATGGACATCGTTTTGCTCCAGTGGAAATATTTCACCCCAGTGCAATGTTAACCTTGGCTCAGTTGCATTCTTTAATATGTTCTCCTCAGGTTGATGAGAATCTATTTCATTCCTTTCCCTCTTTAAATTACTCCCAAGATTTTGATAGCCACTGAAAAGGAGAGCTGCTTAGTAAAAGGAGGAGGTTTAGAGGTCTTGATGTGGAAAATAAATTAGAGAAAAGAAGAAGAGTAGAAAACCATTTCTTCCTGGCTTTCATTTCTAAAATGGAATTAGAAGTGAGACATAATAAGTTTATAATTTCCCTTTGGCTGGAAGTGGGTCTGCCGTCATTACCTCATGCTCTCTCGGGGGTGTGAGTGCCTGTGTTCATTTCAGCATTATTTAATGCCAGGGCTATGAATGTCCCCTATGAGAAATCCATCTGGGCCATACTACATTAGTCCTGTGGTCAATTAGAAAGGGTGAGGCTGGGCTGGGCTGGGTGGCAGTCGTGGGATGAGGAGGGGACAGAGAGAGATGGAGCATGGTGAAGGGACAGCAAGAGGAAGCAGCTGCACTCTGTGGTTGGCCAGGGCTTCCCTCTGACTCCTCCTGTTCATCTTTATGGAGACACCTGTCCCCACAGTCCTGCCGCCCTGACTCTAGGAACTTTATCCAAGTGCTGACCCAAGAATTTACTTCACAGCAAGTTTGAATTTGAGTTCTGTGTTGTAAAACAATACAGACTATGATTTTTTGATGTTGGTACTATTATTTGAAAATTCACTTGCTTAAATTAATATTAATAATTAAGTCTTATGTTTGACTGCTTTTATAGGTCAGATGTCAAATTTTGCAAAGCAGTGGCTTAACAAGGTCATACTAACTCGGAGACAGAGTTCGCTCTTTCCCTCTTATTGATTTCTCATGTGATTTTAATATTGTGTGTAAATCTTGAATCTTTTGCATAGGTCCCCATCTGTATTCTTCTGGGCATAGGAACAGATCTAAAAGACAATCACTCTTCATGATATTATCCCCAATTGGTATAATGACCATTATGAGATTATTCAATTCTAATAATTAGTTAAACCATTTGATATTTGCTCTAGAGTTTGGTTATCAAAGTTTATAAACCAGAGGCTTAGCAAAGGTAAGAAATTGACATTTAAAAAAATCTTTTCTCCTTGGCTGTGACATCGATTTGCTGGGAATAACTTATACCCATGACCACAGTGGGCCAGGTGCTGACACTTTATCTTTAACCACAGAGTCAGAGCAGGATTGGCTTTTGAGAAGTGATAGAGATTTTGGTGTGATATTCATAAAGTACCTAACATTTCCTAGATCAAGATCTTTCCATAATATGCTGAAGTCATTAATTTTGTATAGAAGAAAAGGCCCTGAAGACAGTGATTTTTAACAGCTTTACAGGTTTCGGGTTGGCATATCTTTTTACCTAAATGGTCGTGTAGTCATATGTAGACAGCTCCGTTTATATAACAAAGTTCTTCTCTGTGACCGCAATTTGCTCCCCTAGACCCTCCATTATAATGAACCTCAATCCCCTGCTTACTGATCCCCTTCTAATGGGTTAAAATCCTAGATTGGTATAAAACTCTATGATTTTTATGTCAGGCCAAGTCGGCACACCTAATTCGAGAAATTGCATACCTGATGGTTAGTTCTATCCACTGTGTTGGCCGTGGAGGGGTGGTCTCTAGTGTTCTGACGAATTCGAGTGGAGTTCTGCTGCTCAATGGTGGAGGAAGTTGGAATACAGAACTCTCTGAAACATCGTTTGAAGTTCTCATCCAGAAAGGCATAAAGGACTGGATTCAGGCAGCTGTTTGTGTAACCTAGAGCAATGCAGAAGTGCCAGGACACAGTCTGGAAAGTAGTTTCTGGGATCGTGATCAAGGCTTTAATGATGACATAAATGTGAATGGGGGTCCAGCAGACAATGAACACAGCCACAACCACCAGCACCATCCTGGTGATTCTTCGCAAGTTCCTGTCCTTTTCTTTGGAGCCGGAGAGCATGCGGACACTCTTGAGGCGTAAGATCATCAGTCCATAGCATACTGTAATGATGAGGACAGGCATGACAAAGGCAAAGATGAAAACACAGATCTTCAGCAGGTTTTCCCAATACCATGCTGGGTGAGAGAATGTTAATGTACAATCTATGGAACCTAGAAGAAAAGAAGTTTAGGGAAAAGTTTGCAGCAACATTTAATTATATCATCAGGTATTATTATTGCCTATTTGCTTGCTAACTTAGAGCCTGGACCAGAGCTAACTTAAGACTATTACTACACAAGCCAATAAGACAAAATTTAAATAAATTGTGAAGAAATGCACCTCCCTACTGATTTTCAGAGAAAGTTACTTTTTATTTAATTTTTTCTAACTTTCCTGTTTTGCAGTACATTTTGATCAAATTAAGCTTTTGTTCAATGAACAATTATGGACTTCTCGCCTTGAGCTGGACCCTCTAGGGGTCTATGTTGATATAAAAAATACAATCATTGTTCGAAGGAGGTTCCAAATAATGGGTATTTTCATATCACTTTTTGATGGGTAGTTCATTATTCTGATATTAGATCTAGAAAGATAAATGTGTCATGAAGGCTGCCATGTGAAATTTAAAACAAACCTTAAAGTAATACTGTTTGGGTTTAGGCTCTAATTACTCTTGGGAGAGCTATGTCCTTATTTACACACCATTTTGATGAAGGAAGTACAGAGAAATCAGGAGCAAATAGATATAGTCTCTTTAAAATGTTTAGTGGGCTTAAAATAACAGAAAAAAATTCCTATTTCAAAATATTCAAAGGTATTTTTCTAGAAAGAATAACTAAAATTGCAATTTGACTAAGACATTGGACCCTCCATAAATTCTACTTGGCTCATGACATCACCAACATATTGAACTATAAGCCCTCCATCCCTCAGGCCTGTAAGATCACTCACCATGCCTGTATTTTGTTGTTGCCATGAACATTACAGGCAAACCAATGGCTGAAGAGAGGATCCAATTGCAGACATTGACAATTTTGGCATTTCGGGGAGTACGGAAATCCAGGGCCTTGACGGGATGGCAGACTGCAATGTAGCGATCAACACTCATGGTGCAGAGGGTGAAAATGCTGGTGAACATGTTATAGTAATCTATGGAGATCACGATTTTGCAAAGGATGGTTCCAAACGGCCATGTTCCCATTAGGTAATTGACACTCTGGAAGGGCAGGGTACTGGTTGCTAAGGCATCTGCCAGAGCAAGGTTGAAAATATAGATGTTAGTGGCAGTCTTCATTTTGGTGTATCTAGGAAATAAAGGAAGAGCAGTGAGAGAGTCAGTAAAAGACACCAAGATGAAATACAAGTAAGCTTCCATTAATAAAATTATGTAGACTAGTGGAAAGCATTTGAGATGAGATACAGAACTCTTTTCCAGTACTAGCTTGGCTATTTACAATGATGTGCCTATGGGCTAAATTCATAATTTCTGTATCTATCAGTTTTCTTACCTGTAAAGTGATTATAAGAGCAACCATGCTGATTTTGAGGGTTTTTTTTTTTTTTTTTTTTTTTTTTTTTATGTGCCAGTCACCGTGATAGGTGTAATAGATACAGGGAGATATCAGTCAAATAGCAGATGCAGAGACTGGATAATAATTATAAATATATAAAATAAAATTTTAGCTATATACATATAGTTTAAATTATCAAACACTATAATAGTGCAAGAGTAAATATATATGCATGTCTACATATGCACATGCATGTACGAACACATAGACTATTATGGGGGCATAGAGATGAGGTGTCTAACAGAGCATAAGGCAAAGGAAGTAGGGGGACAAAGATATGGAGGGCATCCTAGAAATGCAGATGCCCAAGTTTAATCTAAAAGTATATGTGAAAGTATGAGTTAGGCAGTTGGTAGGATTAAGTCATTTCAGGCAGAGAGAGAACAGAAAGAAACCCAACAAGGGCGTAGAGTCGAAATGGCACAAAGTGTGTGCTTGGCACTGCTAAAGGGTAAAATTCTACCAGGGAATGGCAATGGTTATAATAGGGGAGAAAACGAGAGGCCAGTACACGGAGGAACTTGTACGCCATGGTGAGAAGATCAGACTTTATTCAATCCATGATGGGGAATCTAAGAGTTTAGTTTTAAAAAACTTCTAATAGTTTTATTGAGGTATGTATGATGAATGACACATAATTAAGGTGTACAATTTGATAAGTCTAGACATATGCATATACCTGTAAAACCATCACCATAATCAAGATCAGCGATTGGCAAATTCTGGCCTGTAGACCCATTTGGGCCACTGCCTATTTTTGTGAAGTTTTATTGGAGCACAGCCACATCTTTTCATTTACATCTTATCTGTAGGTGTTTTGATGCTATAATGGTAGAGTTGTGTAGTTGCAACAGAGATCCTATGGCCTGCAAAGCCTAAAATATTTGCTATCTTGCCGTTCACAGAAAAAAAACACCAACTTAGATGAAGATAGTTAACATATCAGTTACCCCCAAAAGTTTCCTTGTGCAGGTCTATAATCTTTCCCTCTTGCCCTTCCTTACTTCAACCCCCACACCCCCACTGTTCCCCAGGCAATCACTAATTTGATTTACTTTCTGTCCTTATAGATTGGTTTGTATTTTCTAAAATTTTATACAAATAGGATAAGTCAGTATATGTATTCTTTTTTTGTAAACTTCTTTCACTCAGAGTAATTATTTTGAGATTCATCCATATGGTTGCATGTGTCGAAAATTCATTCCTTTTTGTTGCCAAGTAGTATTGCATTGTATAGTTATGGCCACTCTTTGTTTATGTGTTCACCTATTAATGGAAATTGAGTTGCATACAGTTTTTGACTACTACAAATTGACTGTTATGAACATTTATGTGTAAGTCTTTTTATGAACATATCCTTTTCTTTCTCCTGGGTAAGCATCTAGGAGTGTTATATGTCTTCAGCATCTGCAAAAATTAGAATTAACAAGTAGAAGAGATAAGCAGGTACACTTACAGTAATACATTACATCTGATACTGGAAGTATATCTTGCAAATATTGAACATCTATTGTCTTTCTGTTTCTCATATATTTACCCTAATTTAGTAATAGTACCTCATTTTCATTCTGGGGAACCTCTCATTTCCCATTCGCAGTCCATGTGCTTTGCAAAGGGTTTGATTACTAGTTGAGGGCATAAAGATGTTAACTGATTGGGGCCACAGTGAATGGCCAGGTATGGTGTCATGTTTCAACTAGAGCCAATGAGATTTTTTTAGGGACTTCTGGAGAAATGATTTATTTGATTTCCCACAGGACCCAAACCTGAGAGGATGTGTGGTATGTAGTTGCTGGGAGAGCCTGTCTCAAAATGGAGCCAAACCAGAAGGTGTGGATTTCTAAGAGTGAGAGAGAATCCATAACTGAATCCAAGTCTCCTTTCAACATTTTATCTACATGGTGCAATCAATCTCTTAAACTTCAGCTTGTGTTTACTGTTTTTCAATCACATGAGGTTAAGAGTCGAACTCATTCAGTCCAAAATGGTTGTTGGTTGGAGGAAATGGTATTATAGACCCATTTATGTAGGGCCTTAATTCAGTGTTGCAGGAAAGTGTTTTGGTTTTAGTAAACACCAGGAAGCTAATTTCATGAATTTCCTTCGGGACAACAGGTTGGAATTGTCTAGTGAGTGCTAAAATTCTGATTCCTGATTCTAGTATGCAATCCTTGCAAAGGTTGCATTACAGCCAGAAAGGCTCCCCATTTTCATATTTTGGGGCTTTTTTGACCTGCTTTAGAAGGTTTACTTTTTAAAAGGATTTTAAAAGGAAAAGATAGAGAAAACCATTTAATCTGAAGAGATAAACCACTGTGATTTCAGCGAGGACTCTAAACATGGCAAACCTAAAAAGATAATTTAGGCAAAGTACAAGAAACAAGCACAAACCAAAATTAAAACCGAGTTAAAGCTTTTTGAATAACTAACCTAGATACTCAAGAAGTTTTAAATTGTTGATGTTGTTTATAAGCAGAAGTTTCTCCCTTAAAGCAGAAAAACAGCTTTTGCTAGGTACACCACTGATTACAGTTATGCATGGTCTGAAAGGCGCATTTGATAGCATTAGTCACTCTCCTACCCAGCAGACCTCACATTTCACCTCTTATCTTTAATAGAGTGTTTTATGTTAAATAATTGGGTTCTTTACAGTCAGTTTTCTGACTCATACTTCTAACCTTTTCTTCAGGCTTATCTTAGCACTAAATATTTATAATCATTTTCTCCCCTGGAATGCAGTGTTTATGAAAAAAAATTAGGTTAGTGTCATACATCACAAAAAGAAAAGTGAGGTAATACATGTGTTAACTAGCTTGATTTATTTATTCCATAATGCATATATATTACAAAATATAATGTCATGTACACAATAACTATATAATTTTACCTGTCAACTTAAAAAAAAACAAAAATAATTTAAAAAGTGAGTATCTATCAAAACTATTTCAATGGGCATTTTACAGGAATAGTATTGTTTAATTTTTCTCAGTTTGTCCAAAGAGTCTTCCTCTAAAGATAGCCAGCATTCTTATCCCAATTACTCATGCTTTGAATACCAGCAACATATCATAAGACATTCAGCAATTTCCTAAATATGTGAAAGAGACTTATTCAAGACTAATGATTTGGGAATTCTAATTGCCTCCAGCACATACCCAGAGGCTTTAATCTGAAGAGGTAATCTGATGAGAAAAAGGGAAATGTAACCCAGCAAGCACAAGCTTTCATTCTGATGTGGTGGTATGAATGTTGCCCCAGCAAAGTCAAATGAATGATTAGGGTTGCACGGTAAGCCATGCACAGGTGTGTACAAACCAGAGTTACCAAAGGAGCCAAGTTGCTGAGCTAGAGGATTGTCTTAGTTGTTCAGACCCCATCTGAGTGGGTCTGAGTAGAACTCCTGGGTATTAAATCACAACCCTTTCTTATCCTTTGTGCCTATTGCTTATTACTGTGCCATAAATGTGTTTAGAGGCAAAGTGGGCCAAGTGAGCTGGGGGAGAAAGTGAACTGACATGTCCTTAGGGTGTCTCATCTGGACTCACAGGCCCTCCTGACATTGACTGTCACTGAATTGGGTCTTCTGTATGCAGTGCCTAAGCTATTTTTTCTAATTTTCCCATTGAAATTTTTGTAGTTGGTATTTCTTTAAATTTGTTCCAGGAAATTAAGTAGCATGAATCTGAATGAATTACCACGCAGTTCTTTTTTTTTTTTTTTTTTTAATTGTGTCAGTCTCAGAACCTTCAATGTTTGAGCCAGTATAGTGATTTTACAGAGCTTCTGGAAGAGGCATCATGAAGGCCATTTTGTTGGTGGCTCTCCTATTTTCCTATGTTGTATACATATCTTTTGTTTGCAATTGTCCTTCCTTTTGTATGGTTGTAAAATAATTCCTCATTATCTTTAGACCCATGCTTCATGTCATTTCCCCAACTATTACTGCTAACCAAAACTTCATTGGTTTTGACCAACTTGTGCTAAATGAAGCCATGCTGAATAAATTACTCATGTACACCTGTAAATGCTTTACAGATTTGTTTCGTTTTGTTTTTAAGTTAATTATTTGAATTGTGATGACCCTATCTCAATCCAGAAATAAAACTGACAAAGAGAGCCTAAAAAGAGGAAGACCACATTTTAGAATCCATCTTGTTAGTTTTATACTATGTTATTCCCTTCACATTGTTCAACGATCTTTTTTAGGAGTTCACAAATAGCACAACAGCATCCCTATGGGGATGTGCAGTCTTCCTCCTCATTTTGGGCTTTTTCTGCCTTTTCATGTTTCTACCAAATGGAGTGAAGAGGAAAGATATCTAATTCAGTGAAGAGTCAATGAGCCACTTTTGTATGTTCAGTACTGTGCTTGGAAAAGTACATGTCTTGCATTTGTTGTGACATAGAAATCCACATTTTAATGGAGAAAAGAAAAAAAAAAAAAACAACCTCCCTAGAGTGTTATCTTCTGTTTTTCGTGATTAATTGGATAAATCCAATGAAATAAAGGCACATGTCCTATATCTTATGCTATTTAGGCAAGGATAGCGTTCAAGTGAGTACCTACCAGAATTTTTCCATTATTATCCATTCTATTCTTATATACCAGGTGTGTGTGCAAGTGTGTGTGCACGTGTGTGTGTGTGTGCACGTTTGTCTGTGGGGGGGAGGTGTTCTTAAATAACAAACAGAACCAAAACTAGAGATTATGCTCTCTCTCATTTGTTATTAACATAGAAAGAGACCATATATTAGTATTTTACATTCTGTTATGTTCCCCCTTAGCTCACTAAAGGAGGAAACAGGGGATTTTTCACTTTGCTATATAATGTTCTAGAACATTTCATTACATTTTTGTCAAAGTGATGTTATGTGACTAAATTTCCAATGAGCTAATACTAGAGAAGAGAGAGACCTCAGACCTCTGAGCCCCGCAGACAGGACAGTGACAGGTGCTTGCTAGCCTGCCTCAAAAGAGAAGACAGAGTGAGGCTTCCAGGAAATTAAACAAAGAGGCACCTCCTTGCAGAGGTCGACTGCCTGCTTCCATCTCTGTGTCACTGGAGTGGGGTGATCATCAGAGTCTTTCTGGTTGAGTGTCACTCTGTCTTTATCCACATCCCCTTTCCTTTTTTGTTCTATCCTTAACTTCTCTCTTTTCTTCCTCCTCTGTGTCCCCTTAATGAGAAAAATATATTCCAGACAGAGCAAGGGGAAGTTTTGTTTCCTTGGCACAATGATGAGCTTTATACACAGAAAATGTGAAATTAATAACTAATTATATTTTTAGTTTTGCATTTGGGGCTAGGAAAAATCAGAGTAAAATTTGTATCTCTTAATAATTGTATGGAATCTAAGGGCTTATATGTCTGTAACACTAACTCTCCTGCTAATCTCATCATTTCATTCTCTTTGGGTTTCTATTTGCCCATTTTTTCCATTATTTCTCTTATTTTATTGTATGCATTTTTGCAAGGCTCTTCTGATCTTCTTTTTGAAATTGGAGGCTGGAGTGAAGGATGGAAAGAGAACATGGCCACATGTCAATGCACAACCCCTCTGGGCATAGGAAAGGAAATGAAAGGAAAGACACTTCCGTTATGGCCAAGAGACCCATTGTTTTTGGATTATGCTTTTTGGAAGGGCCTATTTCCTGCTTTATTTGATTTCTAAAAGTTTTACTTTAGGGCATGAATAGCACATACCTCATAAGAGGTTTATATGAAAAATCACATTTTGCTTCTTTAGTTTCTGTATTCTGTGATAAATAACATTTATGTGTTATAGAAAAATATGACTATGCTATATTTTCTGATATATAAACCATTATAATTGGATAAAATATTCTTATCTGTGACTTAAGGTTTTCAAATATACAGAATATTTATTTTTTTGGATCAAATGACTTTGAAAACAGCATTGGCACATCCATCTCAGGAACTAGAGCTTTATGGTTCATAGACAACAATGTTTTGCTTTTATTCTAAAGACCTGGTTTTTAGAACATAGAAATAACTCAGCTTTCAAATTTGGGACTTCTAAGAGCAAAGGAAATTTTTTATATTTTAGGATCTGAAAGTTTTGTACATAAAAAAATAATCAAGTATGCATTACCAGCAACTTCAAATAATGGTATATTTTTCGATACTTCTTTATTATTGAAGAAACAATAAAAAGACAACTTTGAAATATAATAAGGCAATTATACCAATATCAATCTTAGAAAACACTTTTTGTAATTTGTATAAATATTTAGAGGGCACAGACTATCAGTACAATTTTTTCTATCGCACTTAGTACAACAAATATAAGGCTTCATATACACTTCTGGTGATGATGTTGTACATATAAACACTCATATTACATGTAAAATATGAATGGTAACATGAATTGAAAAGTAAAGAGAAATAACAGAGAAAAATTACCCATTTTGCACAGAACCCAGCACAAGATGGGACCAGCAAATGCTTGTTAAATGGAATTGAATAAACGAATAGAGCTTGGGTTATTTTATTATGGTAAGGTAAAACAAATCTTACATGGGGAATCAGCAGTAAACTTTGAGTAGAAATGAAGAAGGAACATTCCTTTTTGCCTTGCCAATTCATTGTCAAGTTAAAAATAACTTTGGTCATAGAAGGTCATAGAATGATGGAAAGATTCGAAAGAGACTTTTGAGACCACATTTTCTAAATCACCTTGCTTTATGGTGAAGAACCAGAGGCACAGAGAGGTACAAGATTAAGCCTTTCCCTCCCTGTTCCCCAGGCTTCATCTAAAACAAAAATGTGCCTTCTATTCTGTCCTGTGAGCCACGTATATTTCTGCAACTGCACTGCTCATAATGTTGCAGACAGTTTGCCCCAGCACCACTCTGCTGCTATCTAGCTAAATCAAGGTAGGCACGCAAAACTTTGTTATCTTCTTTTCAAAGATAGTTGTGGTGAGAGTATCTTGGAAATTTTGAGACATGACACTGAGTGCTGTAACAGAATCACAGTTGCTAAGTTTTTTCCATATCTTTTGCTTTGTTCTCTTACAATCCACTGTTTGAACCTATCAGTTCTCTTTGGTTGACTCACAACCTCTCTCTCTCCAGTTTTGTGATGACATTTCTATTCTCTTTTGAACATTTGCACCTGCTTGTCCTCTTGGCTTCTCGAAGGCAGTGCTTCTCAAAGTGCACTTGTTCCTTCTCTTAACCACCACCATCACCACAATCGGGAGCAGCAAAGTAGTCAGTAACATAATTTAAGAAGATACAGTAAATGGAGAATTAAGAGAATTAGGAAGATGGATCTACAAGACTTAACTACTTTTTAGAAGTAGGGAGAACAGGAGGAAGGGTGTAATATGACTCCAAAATTTCTAGCATGGAAGAATGGACAGATAGTAATATCATTATCTGACAGAGAAGGAAGAGAGAAAAGGCAGATTTGGTGTTGATAGAAAAGTTCAGTTTTGAATGTATTTTGTTGTGGGTCAAAGGAGACATGTCCATTAAGCAGTTGGATATATGTCTGCAGTTTAGTTGGAACAATTCATTTATAGATCATTAGACTCTAGGTGGTAATTCTAATCATGCAAATGGGTGAGACTGTTTGTGCTATCATGCAGAATGCGAAGAAGATAAAGACACAGAAGAACAAAGTTCCAGAAAAAGACAGAGAGGGAGAGAGATATTGAGAGAGAGAGAGAGAGACAGAGAAAGGTGTTATTTTATTTTATTATAGTCAGATAAAACAGTAAAACAGGCTGCATCAGAAACATGGGAGTGGGAGAGAAACCAGATTTGAAATGCCAGAGCTAGGAGCTAGTCTGTGGAAGCGTTTTCTGATCATTAGACATACATTTTTGTAGCTGGAGGATTTGTTTTTTTATCAATACCCTATCAAAACAGTTCTTTTCTATCATGACTACATTTGGTTATACTAAATAGCGTAAAATGTAGCTATTCATGGAGTATAACTTTTGATGGCAATTGTTTGAAATAGAACTTAAAATTTTTGCATTTGAAAGCATAAGTCTGTTGCAGTGCTATAGCCATGAGTATTTCTATGTGTAAAATCACATATTTTATGCATCCTAATGTATTGGATCACATTTTATGATACACATTTTCCTGATCAATCTCACAGCTCATATAAAAAAGAAATGATAGAAATGTTTCCAAATTTGATATCATAAAAATGAACATGACAATTTCAGAATCAATTTGTAAAACTGAAAGAATTTTTCTAAAATATCAGTAAAATTAAATAAATTTTGATCAATTATACTAGAGAAAAAAACTAATTATTTTTCTCTTTTCCTATAGAAAATGATAATCCACAATTGCTATTAAAAGATGAGGCATTTAAAATTCAAAATGAGGCAGCCTAGAATTTAGGATAGTATTATAGAGATATGGCAGGGAATTAACTAACAAAATATTATTTTTTTCTGGATTTTATGATGTTTGTGGTATTCATCAGCTTTTAAAACTTTTTGAAAATGTTTTTCAATCTAATTATTTTCTTCAATTTCTTATTTTTATTTGTAATTTTGTATCTTTTTTCAAAAGAGTGCTCCACTGTTCATGAGTCTTGAGCCCTGCCCCACATACTCTGAGCCCACCGCTGCCCACATCTCAGCTCTGGCTTGCAGGACTGTTTTTGGATTTATTTATTTATTTATTTATTTTTTTAATTTTATTTTGTCGATATACATTGTAGCTGATTATTGCTCCCCATCACCAAAACCTCCCTCCCTTCTCCCTCCCCCCCTCCCCCCCAACAATGTCCTTTCTGTTTGCTTGTTGTATCAACTTCAAATAGTTGTGGTTGTTATATCTTCTTCCCCCCCCCCCGGTTTGTGTGTGTGTGTGTGTATGTGTGTGTGTGAATTTATATATTAATTTTTAGCTCCTTCCAATAAGTGAGAACATGTGGTATTTCTCTTTCTGTGCCTGACTTGTTTCACTTAATATAATTCTCTCAAGGTCCATCCATGTTGTTGCAAATGGCAGTATTTCATTCGTTTTTATAGCTGAGTAGTATTCCATTATGTAGATGTACCACATTTTCCGTATCCACTCATCTGATGATGGGCATTTGGGCTGGTTCCAACTCTTGGCTATTGTAAAGAGTGCTGCGATGAACATTGGGGAACAGGTATACCTTCGACTTGATGATTTCCATTCCTCTGGGTATATTCCCAACAGTGGGATGGCTGGGTCGTATGGTAGATCTATTTGCAATTGTTTAAGGAACCTCCATACCATTTTCCATAGAGGCTGCACCATTTTGCAGTCCCACCAACAATGTATGAGAGTTCCTTTTTCTCCGCAGCCTCGCCAGCATTTATCGTTCATAGTCTTTTGGATTTTAGCCATCCTAACTGGGGTTAGATGGTATCTCAATGTGGTTTTGATTTGCATTTCCCGGATGCTGAGTGATGTTGAGCATTTTTTCATATGTCTGTTGGCCATTTGGATATCTTCCTTAGAGAAATGCCTACTTAGCTCTTTTGCCCATTTTTTAATTGGGTTGCTTGTTTTCTTCTTGTAAAGTTGTTTGAGTTCCTTATATATTCTGGATATTAATCCTTTGTCAGATGTATATTTTGCAAATATTTTCTCCCACTCTGTTGGTTGTCTTTTAACTCTTTTAATTGTTTCTTTTGCTGTGCAGAAGCTTTTTAGTTTGATATAATCCCATTTGTTTATTTTTCCTTTGGTTGCCCGTGCTTTTGGGGTCGTATTCATGAAGTCTGTGCCCAGTCCTTTTTCCTGAAGTGTTTCTCCTATGTTTTCTTTAAGAAGTTTTCTTGTCTCAGGGTGTATATTTAAATCCTTAATCCATTTTGAGTTGATTTTAGTATACGGTGAGAGGTATGGATCTAGTTTCATTCTCCTGCATATCGATATCCAGTTATCCCAGCACCACTTGCTGAAGAGGCAGTCCCTTCCCCAGTGAATAGGCTTGGTGCCTTTGTCAAAGATCAGATGGCAGTAAGTGTGTGGGTTGATTTCTGGATTCTCTATTCTATTCCATTGGTCAGTGTGTCTGTTTTTATGCCAGTACCATACTGTCTTGGTTATTATAGCTTTGTAGTATAGCTTAAAGTCAGGTAGTGTTATGCCTCCAGCTTTATTTTTTTTGCTGAGCATTGCTTTGGCTATGCATGGTCTTTTATTGTTCCATATAAATGTCTGAATAGTTTTTTCCATTTCTGAGAAAAATGTCTTTGGAATTTTGATGGGGATTGCATTCAACTTGTATATCACTTTGGGTAGTATGGACATTTTCACTATGTTGATTCTTCCAATCCAAGAGCATGGAATATCTTTCCATCTTCTTGTATCCTCTCTAATTTCTCTCAGCAGTGGTTTGTAGTTCTCATTATAGAGATTTTTCACCTCCTTGGTTAACTCAATTCCTAAGTATTTTATTTTTTTGGTGGCTATTGTAAATGGGCAGGCTTTCTTGATTTCTCCTTCTGCATGTTCACTATTGGAGAAAAGAAATGCTACTGATTTTTGTGTGTTGATTTTGTATCCTGCTACTGTGCTGAAATCATTTATCAATTCCAACAGTTTTTTTGTAGAGGTTTTAGGCTGTTCGATGTATAGGATCATGTCATCTGCAAACAGGGACAGTTTGACTTCATCTTTTCCAATCTGGATGCCCTTTATTTCCTTCTCTTCTCTGATTGCTCTGGCTAGTACTTCCAACACTATGTTGAATAGGAGTGGTGAGAGTGGGCATCCTTGTCTAGTGCCTGTTCTTAAAGGAAAAGCTTTCAGCTTTTCCCCATTCAGGATGATATTGGCAGTGGGTTTGGCATATATGGCTTTAATTATGTTGAGATACTTTCCCTCTATACCTAACTTATAGAGGGTCTTTGTCATGAATGAGTGCTGAACTTTATCAAATGCTTTTTCAGCATCTATAGAGATGATCATATGGTCCTTGTGTTTGAGTTTATTAATATGGTGTATCACATTTATTGATTTGCGTATGTTGAACCAACCTTGCATCCCTGGGATGAATCCCACTTGATCGTGATGAATAATTTTTCATATGTGTTGCTGTATTCTGTTTGCTAGTATTTTAGTGAGGATTTTTGCATCTATATTCATCAAGGATATCGGCCTGTAGTTTTCTTTTTTGGTTATATCTTTACCTGGTTTTGGTATCAGGATGATGTTTGCTTCATAGAATGAGTTTGGGAGATTTGCGTCTGTTTCAATCTTTTGGAATAGTTTGTAAAGAATCGGTGTCAATTCCTGTTTGAATGTTTGGTAAAATTCTGCTGTGAATCCATCTGGTCCTGGGCTTTTCTTTGTTGGGAGCCTTCTGATAACAGCTTCAATCTCCTTTATTGTTATTGGTCTGTTCAAATTTTCTACGTCTTCACGGTTCAGTTTTGGGAGCTTGTGTGTGTCCAGAAATTTATCCATTTTCTCCAGATTTTCAAATTTGTTGGCATATAGTTGTTTATAGTAGTCTCGAATGATTCCTTGTATTTCAGATGAATCAGTTGTAATATCGCCTTTTTCATTTCTAATTTTTGTTATTTGAGTCTTCTCTCTTCTTTTTTTTGTTAGCCATGCTAATGGTTTGTCAATTTTATTTATCTTTTCAAAAAACCAACTTTTTGATTCGTTGATCTTTTGAATTGTTTTTTGGTTTTCAATTTCATTCAGTTCTGCTCTGATCTTAATGATTTCTTTCCGTCTGCTAACTTTAGGATTGGATTGTTCTTGTTTTTCTAGTTCTTTAAGGTGAACTGTTAGGTTGTTCACTTGCCATCTTTCCATTCTTCTGAAGTGAGCATTTAATGCAATAAATTTTCCCCTCAATACTGCTTTTGCAGTATCCCACAGGTTTTGGTATGATGTATCATTGTTTTCATTAGTTTCAATAAACTTTTTGATTTCCTGCTTGATTTCTTCTTGGACCCATATGTCATTAAGTAGAATGCTGTTTAATTTCCATGTGTTTGTATAGTTTCCAGAGTTTTGTTTGTTATTAATTTCTAGTTTTAATCCATTGTGGTCTGAGAAGATACATGGGATAATTCCAATTTTTTTGAATTTATTGAGACTTGATTTGTGACCTAATATGTGATCTATCCTGGAGAATGATCCATGTGCTGATGAGAAGAATGAATATTCTGAGGTTGTTGGGTGGAATGTTCTGTAGATATCTGCCAATTCCAATTGGTCTAGAGTCTTGTTTAGATCTTGTGTTTCTCTACTGATTCTTTGTCTAGATGATCTGTCTAATATTGACAGTGGAGTGTTCAGGTCCCCTGCTATTATGGTATTAGTGTCTATTTCCTTCTTTAGGTCTAATAGAGTTTGTTTTATAAATCTGGCTGCTCCAACATTGGGTGCGTACATATTTATGATTGTTATGTCTTCTTGATGGATCAGTCCTTTTATCATTAAGTAGTGTCCCTCATTGTCTCTTTTTATGGTTTTTAGTTTAAAGTCTATTTTGTCAGATATAAGAATAGCCACTCCAGCTCGTTTTTCTTTTCTGTTTGCATGGTAAATCTTTTTCCATCCTTTCACTCTTAGTCTGTGTGAATCTTTATGGGTGAGGTGGGTCTCTTGTAGGCAGCATATAGTTGGGTCCTGCTTTTTGATCCAGTCAGCCAGTCTGTGTCTTTTAATTGGGGAATTTAAGCCTTTAACATTAAGAGTTGTTATTGAAAGGTGTTGATTTATTCCTAGCATTTTATTGGTTGTTTGGTTGTCTTAGGTGTCTTTTGTTCCTTGCTTTCTGATTTACTGTTTGGTTTCTTTGTTTGTTGGTTCCTTAGGTTGTAGATAGTGTTTTTGTTAGCTTGTTTTCTCTTCATGAATGCCATTTTCATTGTACTAGCGGGTTTAGATTTTTCTTGGGTTTTTATGGCAGTGGTAGTTATTTTTCAGGAACCAAACCCAGTACTCCCTTGAGGATTTCTTGTAAGGGTGGTCTTGTGGTAGTGAACTCCCGCAGTTTTTGTTTGTCTGAGAAATATACTATTTGCCCCTCATTTCGGAAGGATAGCCTTGCAGGGTAGAGTATTCTTGGCTGGCAACCTTTGTCTTTTAGTATTTTGAAAATATCATCCCATTCCTTTCTAGCTTTTAGGGTTTGTGATGAAAAGTCTGATGTTAACCTGATTGGGGCTCCCTTATAGGTGATTTGACGCTTCTCTCTTGCAGCTTTTAAGATTCTCTCTTTGTCTCTGAGTTTTGCCAATTTGACTATGACATGTCTTGGAGAAGGCCTTTTTGGGTTGAATACGTTTGGAGATCGTTGAGCTTCCTGGATCTGAAGATCTGTGATTTTTCCTATACCTGGGAAGTTTTCTGCCACTATTTTGTTGAATATGTTTTCAATGGAATCTCCATTTTCCTCCCCTTCTGGAATACCCATGACTCGGATATTTGAGCGCTTGAGGTTGTCTGATATCTCTCTCAGATTTTCTTCCATGTCCTTGATTCTTTTTTCTTTCTTTTTGTCTGCTTGTGTTATTTCAAACAGCCCATCTTCAAGTTCAGAGGTTCTCTCTTCAACTTCGACAAGCCTGCTGGTTAAACTCTCCGTTGTGTTTTTTATTTCGCTGAATAACTTCTTCAGTTCAGCAAGTTCTGCTACATTTTTTTTCAGGACATTGATTTCCTTGTATATTTCCTCTTTCAGATCCTGTATATTTTTCCTCATTTCATCATGATGTCTAGCTGAGTTTTCTTGTATCTCATTCAGTTTCCTTAGAATTATCACTCGAAATTTCTTGTCAGTTATTTCAAGGGCTTCTTGTTCTATAGTATCTAGAGTATGAGATTTATTAACTTTTGGTGGTGTACTTTCTTGATTTTTTGTATTTCTGGTGTCTTTTTTTTGGTGTTTATTCATTGTGGCAGGGGGTTTCACAGTCCACCGGTTTGAGACTAATGACTAACTAGGATGTTGCTGTGGTTGCCAATTTGGTATGGCTCCCGCCGTGACTGCTCAGTTGGCCTCTAGTGTCTTATGTGTGTGGTTGCCTCGGGTCTTGGGCTTCTCCGGGGATCCACCTTTCTGGTCAGCTTGTACTCTGCTGGGCTGGTGGATCACGTACCACAGGGTGTGTGATCTCTGTTGAGCTTTCACTTTCTGTACAGGACTTCTCCCCGTTCCGTGAGCTCTGGCCGAGGCTGTTGGATCATGTAGTGGCGACCCCACCGGGTGTGTGGTTTCTGTCGAGTCTCCGCCTCCCTGGCCGCACGTCTCCCCCCTCTGTGCACACTGTGCTGGGCTGGGGTGTGTCTTCTGCACCCCTCGTCTATCAGCTGGGCCTTCAAGACCCTGCTCAGCACTGCCTCGCCCACGAAGTCTACCAGGTTTCTGCTAGGCACAGATGACCGGTTTCTCTGGGTGCCTTTGTAGCACTGTGTAGACCTTTCTCGGGTCTTGTTCACCTTTGTATCCCCCCGGTATAAACCGAGTCTAGTGCCCGCCTGCAGCCTGCTCTCCGGCAGGTTCAAGCAGACCTGGGAACTCTCCTACCACACTATTCCCAACCAGAAATTCGTTAGGCTTTTTTCCAAACTGGTGGTCGCAGAGATGGTATCTGCCTCCCAGTAACAGGAAGTTTACCGGGCCGGAGTCCAGGGTGTGGTGGAGTGACAGTCGGCCCGCCCGTACTTCCTAGCCCTCCCAACACTGGTCGGGACGCCCCACACCCCCAGCCCCACCAGAGAACCGCGGAGGGAGTGGGAGAGAAGGCCGGCCCGCAGGGTCCGGAAAGCCCCGCGCCAGGCCAAGCAAATGGGCTCAGTGATGGCCGAGCAGGGCGGAGCTGCCCGCTCCTGGGAAAATGGAGGCAGCACCGGGGCAGTGAGTGGCCTGGTGGTGCAGGCGGGAGCCGCGTGGGCATCCACCCCCCGAACAGAGCTGTGCCAGGGATCACTCACAGTGCTGTGCCAGGTCGGGCGCTCGCTCTGTCTCTGGTTTGTTGCCTTCCGTGTTCTCGGCGCTGCCGCCTCGGGCTGTTCAGTCGCGGCGTCGCTCGGGTGCTCCCAGGAATCTTCTTTAATGCCGGCCTGAAACCTTGAATCCTGAATAGGGCAGCTGGCCGCCTTCAGTGCGGCCCCAGCCTCCGGGATCCTGGCTGCATCCACAGCAGCCCTGGCGCCGTGTTCCCTGTTTCGAGACTCGCTTTTGCAGCTAAGAATCAGTTCTTTTCCTGCTCCACACTTCAAAGCTGTTGCCTGTAAATGAGGCAGCCTCTCCTGCCGGGGGCAAAGTGGCGTTGAGCCCCCACGACCGGCCAGCAGCAGCAGTCCTCCCTTAAGAGATGGCCAGAGGAAGGTCCACAAGTTTCCCGGCTGCCTGAGGCCCAGTGGCCACCTTTTCCACCTCAGCTACTCCGCGCCAGCCGCCGCAGCCGCCGCCATCTTGAAACTCTGTTTTTGGATTTAATCACATTTATCTCTTTGGCCTTTCCCTGGATTCCTGCCACAGGTCACACTAATGAGCTCACTTCCCGCCTGTAGCAGGGGTGTCTCTGGATGGCACAAATGTTCTCCACTGCATTACCCTCCCGCATATCATTTCTGGGTCTCCTCCATATATTGCAAGCCTATCTTTGTTCCCTTCTTTGCCTAGCTCCGTCTTGCCACCATTTCTACTCCACTGAAACTACTTAATCAATGCTCTCTGGGGTTCTCTGTGAGGCATCTCATTCCAGAATTCCAGCCAGGTGAGAGGGCACGTCTCTTGCTGTTTTGGATTCACGATTATGTTTTTTATTTATACCCCCATAAAGTGTTTTTCCCTGGAGTAAGGGAGTTAGACAGGCAAATGGTAAGGCGAGGCTCCACACCAAGAGGTGGACCCTTGTTCTGTTTTCCTGTTCCTTCAAACAGTCTTCCTCCAGCCAGAATGTTCTCTTCTCGCCTCTCTGTATGGCAGGAAAATCACAGTTATCACCAGCTTTTGGTATATGGTATAAACTGTATTCTTTCTCTCAGTCTTTTAGGCTGAGATTTTCATTATCAAGTCCAAACTTTTAGAATTCATTCAAAACATTTTCCTTTTTTACCTTCCTAGTTTTGCATTTTAAATATAAAGCCTTAAAAACCCTATAATGGAAACTCATAGTCAAAAATTTGGGTTTCTTTTGTTCTTCTTGGGTTCTTTTGCAGCTTTCTCTTCCTTGGGAATATAAGGCTTAGACTCATAGTCCAGTCTTAAGGGTAAAATAGCTATGGGCTAAAAAGGAATTACTGAAAAGGAATATGTGCATTGGAAATAGTATTGTAGTTTATTATTTTTGCTAAGTGCCTATTAGATATCTGGTGAGGAAATTTAATAGGCAGTTGGAATATGGAGTTTAGGAGGGAGGACAAAGATGGAGGTGTGCTTTTTGGGGCAATTAACATGTGAGTAGTACATAATACACGGGACAGTGGGAGAGCACTTGAAAAAGTATGTATAGGGAAGGGAAGAGGGCCCAGGTTTAAGCTTTAATAAAGGTAGATGAACCAAGAAATAGCCAGAGAATTAAGCAAAAAACCCAGAGTTGGGGTTAAGGAAGCCAAAATAGGAAAGAGTATCATGAAGTCTGTAGTGGCCAAATTTTCTGAATGTTTCAGAGACTGAGCAAAACAATTACAGATAGAAGCCCATTGGCGTTAGCAAGATACATATCATTAATGACCTTGGCAAGTTCCATGGAGTGGTAGGGTTGGATGACAAATAGATATGAGTTAAAAAGTAAATAAGGAGTGAGGATCTGGAGGGAGATCATGTAGAAAACTCTTTTGAGATATTTTGGTACGAAGAGGGACAGAGAAATGCGAGTTTGAGAAAGTTGTTTTTTAAACATAATTTGACATACTAGAGAATATATGTGTGCTATTGAATCATGTTGAAGCAATGAAAAATTGGTGAAATCTTTCCATTGTGAAAAATTTCCCAGGGGAAATAGAGGATAGTAGTCTGAGCAATGTCCTTGAGAAACTGTTTCAGAGCCCATGTGGAATCGTTGGTCACTTCTTCATTATTACTGGCAATAAGATTAAAAATATAGGTACAGACACAGAGTTTGTAGATTTGTTGAGGACTTTTTGCCTGCTTATTTTTTAATTAAAAGTCCTCTCGACCTCATTTTATATCTTGTGGTTTCTATTTCTGCTTTTATTTTCAGCAAAGCTTCTAGAAGGAATCCAGATTCACTGTCTTGCATGCTCTTGGTAGGACTGGAACATGTGGTTAGTATATGGGTTGGAGAGCTGCTGGGTTTTGAGGGAGGTATGAGATTCAGGGCTTAGAGGAGAGGAGCTGGTCTAAAAGGGGGTGATTCTTACAGAGGAGATTTTGGAATCATTGATGATGACTAATTCTACGGTGTGACTATGGAAGGTTGGGCCAAAATTTAGCTAGAATAAAACATCACTAGGGAGCCTAATTCCAATACTCTCTCTCTCACGATGTCTCTTTATCCTTCCACTGGTGTCATCTCTCTAGACTGTGCGGTCTCTTGTGACTACTGCTGCCGTTGCTGCTCCTAATACTCCTTATTATTTTTGTCCTTTGTCTGTGATTGCTTTTCTTTTTTCTTTTCCTTTTCCTCTTCTTTTTCCCTTTCCTGCTTCTCCTCCTCCAGTTAATCCGTTTTGCATTTTAGCTATGTATTTATGGTCTATCCTTTATCAAGTGGTTCTTCAAAAACAAGTATTGTGTCACACTTGGCTTTTTTCTATTGAATTTACAGGTTAATTTTAACTAATTTACAGCACAAGTTATACACTGATTTCAAATAAAACTAAAGACACCTTGAAGCCCCAACTCCAATATCATATGCCCCTCTTCCCCATGCCACTTTTGTGAGTTTGTTTGTTACATTGCCATTATAATTATTATATGAATAAATATGTACTCTTAGAAAATACTACACTTTATTTTCTTGACTCAAATAGTACCATCCTGTGCATATCCATTTTAATACCTGTGGACCTAATGCATTCTTTTTTAACAGCTGTGTAGTAGTATTTTACATGAATATGCCTCATTTTATGTATCCTTTTTGCTGATTGACATTTATGTTGTTCATTTTTTCAATATTGTTAATGCTGCAATGGATGCTGTCCCCCATGCTTATGTGCCAGGCTTTCTCTGGGATGGCATTCGTAGATCATAGGAGATGAACACTTTCTGTTTAGAGAGGGTCGCCCAAATTACCCTGCAAGGTATCTGTACTCCCACTTGGAGCATATGACAGTTTCTGGTTCCTACAACCTCTCAATATTTGATGTTAAAAAACTTTAAGTATTTACCAATCTTATGAGTGATATGTACCATGCCATTATTGTTTTAATTAACAGTCTGATTACTCTAGAGACTAAAAATATTTTCATGTATTTCTTGGCCAAGTGTACTGCTTTTTTCTATTCATTTTCATGTTTTGATCTTTTTTGTTGGATTATCTTTCTCTTATTGATTTGTAAGAGATTAAAATATATACCGCAAACATTTCCTCTAAGACTGCTACAGTTTATTTAACTTTAATTGTGGTAGGTTTTTACCCCTTAGAAGTATTAAATTAAACTTCCTATGGTGTGCGTGTGTGTGTGTGTGTGTGCATGTTTTTCACAAAGGCCTTCCTTATTCTGAGGTTATTAAAAATATTACTGAAATTTTCTTTTAACAATTTAAAAATACGGATTTTTTTTACAGTATATTTTTAAACTTGATTTTGTAAAAATGGTACGTGTTTACTGTAAAAATAAATCAGACAATACAGAAAAGTCCAAAGAACAAAATAAAAATAAACTGAAATCCTACCACCTGGAGATAGCATTTCAGCCAACATCCTTGCAAACATCTCCTTATATATGAGAAGAAGAAAAATTATCATGAATACTTTCTACACACCTGGTATCGCACTAAGTAATTTATAAAGGCTGGGAGGGTCACTTTATTATCCCCATTTTACAGATGAGAAAAGGAAGGCTCAGAGAGAACAGCTCCCTTTCCCCAAATTGTAAAGCCAGTGAGTGACAGGCTGGGATTGCCCAAGGTCTGCTCACTGTTCTACACTGCCTCCCTCTACCAGACATGGAATTCCTCAGAGGCTGGGTTGAGTCTTATGACTCTTTCAAGCTCAGTGCAGAGTAGGCACCCCAAAATGTTAAAAAAAAATTTATTGTGCTTTGTACTCAGAGAACTTCTCCAGTTCAAAGTCTCATCACTTTCTTTAGTTATGGCGAATTTGGGGCTATTATTTTTTCAAATATTGCCTCTTTTCCATTCCTCTTTTCTTTATTTTAATAGATACATGTTAGCTTTTCTGTGTCTCTCCTTCCAGTATCTTATTTGTTTCTTCATACTCTTCATTTTATCTCATTTACTACATTCTTCCAGCTCATTAATATGCTCTTTTCCTTCCCTTCTTCTGTTTTTCAGCTCACCCATAGAATTTTGAGTGCCAAAAATTATGGTTGTTATTTTCAGGATTTCCAATTTGTTTAATTAACAAACACTTATGTGTCAGATATTGTTCAGAATGCTTTACAAATGTTACATCATTTAATCCTCATACCAATACGAGGTAGGTACCATGACTATCTCCATTTTACAGATGGGTTAAGTAATTTGCCCTAGAGGCATCCAACAAGCAATTGCTGAGGCCAGGATTGATTAGATCTAGGATGTTTGGGCCCTTAGCTGCTATGCTTTGCTTGTTAATAACAACATCTTCTTATTTTCTAATTGCTTCTTCCTATTATCTCTTTAAAGACATTAAATATGACTAATTTTAAAGACCTCGTGTGATTGCTTTTTAATTCTGTTTCTTTAAGTGTAAATTCTTCTGTTTGTTGTGCTCTGACCTCTACCCCCCTGTCTCTTTCATGGTAGTTACTTATCGAACATAGAATGATTATTGATTTTGAGATAAGCCTTCCAGTTAATATTCCTTGGTAGACTATTCACTGCCCCTGCATGTGCAGTGTGACTGGGGCAGGGGTTGGGATCAGCTCCTAAGCCTCTTGCACCATACAGTTTTCAATAGGAATGGAGGATAAGATGGGCTTAGGTAGACATAATACCCTGGTGGCTAGTCATCTGATTTTGACTGCCCTCTAATCTTCCAGAGAATTGCTAGTCTCCTGGATACAGCCTGTTGTCTCTGCCCTAAGCACTGCACCAGTTTTACAATGGACACTGTTGCTTTTGTTTATCCTATAGACTGGAAGATGCATAAAATTCAACTAACATGACTGCTACCACTGTGGAAATTCATCTTATTATGGAATAATGTTAGGGTCGCCTTTACAACCTGAGTCTTATATTGTGTGTTGTCATCCCAGGTGTTCTCTCTAGGTTTTAGTTCATCTGGATTGGGAGAACCTCTTTTCTTCTCAATTCATGTTTTATGAATAAAGTCATCTATGACTCTAACAGTCTAGATCTCAGTTCCATCATTCACTCCTTTCAAAAGAAAGAGGAGTGACTTATCTAGTTTATATGTTTATGGTAAAGAATTACTTTGTATAGCTTTGCTCCTTC
Organism: Cynocephalus volans; assembly: GCF_027409185.1. Classification (NCBI taxonomy): domain Eukaryota; kingdom Metazoa; phylum Chordata; class Mammalia; order Dermoptera; family Cynocephalidae; genus Cynocephalus; species Cynocephalus volans. Next base: position 152,568,079 of record NC_084464.1, on the reverse strand, counting down.
GCCTTTCTCTTTTTGAGATTCAGCTACCTGAATGAAGCACATGTTCTGTCTTATTACTCTACATTCTAAATTTTAAAGGGTTTGGCATCTATGTGGGGAGGTCACCAGCGATCCAGGCTTGCAACTAGATGGGTTAGTGTGTTTCATTTTGGCCTTAGAATTAGAAAGCCATTGTTACTTCAGAACTGTCACACCCACCAGAAAAATATTTATTGGTAGTAAAGCTGATACTTCTCCATCTGCTAATTCATTTTGCCTTATCTCTCAATTGGTCAGACACTGTCAGGGAAAACAAAGGTAACTTTAATAGGTCCTTTTGAACTTCCACATTGTCTAGTAAAATTTTTTCTATCACATTTTAAAAAAAATTTAGGTATGGCTGTCCATTAATTTAATGCTTTAATTCATGTTTTTTAAATAATTTGTAAGTTGTTCTGGAATTTGGGGGCCAGGCATGGAGTCTTGTGCTTGTTCTCAATCGACTGTCTTGGAAATGAAGGATTGTATTCACTTTAAACAATGTTTGGTTTGAGTATTGAATGCACAAGGCAAATCTTGTGTATTAGTGATTTTGAGAATAAATTTTAACCTTTTCATGCTTGTGCATGAAATCTTAGTGCTATGTAGAATATATGATGATTATAGAAGTGTTATCTGTTTTGTCTATTAGTCTATAAGCTTCTGGAGTACAGGGACCACTTTCAATTTGCCCTCTACTGCCTGCATTGCTGTGCCTGAGAAACATGATGAATTCTGACCCTACTGCCCACACTCATATCTCTCTCTAATTAGGACTGCACTGATCATCTCGTATTCTTAAGAGATTTTCCTCCCATAGGAATAAACCATACCTTCCCATCCCAGGTTATCTTACTACTCCCTCACCGATTCTCATTTTTTATCCCTTCTTTATTGCCAGAGGAGAAGGTATGGTATATAGTAGTAGTGAGGTTGAGGAATAGAGAGAAAGCCCCAGACAGCTTTCAGGGAGCGAGCCTAGTTGTTAACAATCAGCCTGTGGTTTTCTTTTGTGGAACAAAATGCCATCAATATCAACATCCGATGAGGACTTTCCTCAACCATGATGCAACAAGATAAAACCAAATTGACTTCATAACCAAGTCTACAACAGAGATAAAATCAAATTCATCAGCAACCATAAAAATGCCAAACATCTCCCTCTCTGGGTTAACCCTAAGTACTCACTGCTTCAATTTATCCAATTACCTTTCAAGTTATCAAATTATCAAACTTATCAAATTACCCTTGCTTTGGGACAGCACCTTGTCTAGGTAGATCTTTGCTTCCTTGAATCCTCTCCCAAATCACCAGACATGAACTAAAATCTCTGTGGTGTTCTGTCTCCCTTGCTGCAGCAAACTCTAAACCTAATTTTTTTTTTTTGACTAGAGGCACATTCCTGGTGGTTTTTGGCTGGTGAGCATTGATTGTAGAGTGTACCTGAAGATAGCAATGAGGTTCAGAAGGTAGTGTCAGAGCCAGCAGCCTAAGAAAAATCAGTAATCAAAGGGAAACAGGAATTTTCCAGTGATGTCCACAGTGGTGTACAGGCCCCTCAAGAGGCATTGTAGCTGTAGCAGCTGCTGCACCACAGGAATCTTGTTATATGTACTCACCCAATGTCTGTCTGTAGTGGGGAAAACCCATTCCAGCTGGACCTGGGGGGTTATAACAGCTCGTATTGAATACCATCTCACATCTTTTCAGAGATGCTCTTGTCTTTCAGAGTCCATGACCATGACTGTGCCCTTAGCGAATTCCTCACCTTGCTCTAGATTAATTCTCTTCCCCTCTTATGCATTCTATCCCATCAAGTACTAGTTACCCATGGTCTTTAGGTCTAGAAGTCATCAAAGTGAAGACCTGCTTGCTCAATTGTAATAAACTTGTTTATATTTATAGTGTGTTTTCAATACCTTCTAGAGATATTTTGCATTTTATAATGATTATCCAATGTTACCTTAATTAAAATCTTAAGTATTAGGAGATTAAGTAAGAAAAACCTGCCATTTAAGGTAGAAACATTCATAGAGATTCCTGAATCATAATAATTGTTTACTGTACTATAAGAGTGAAGGCATATCCATTAAAATGCTGTGAATCCAGTGAGTAATTAAAACTACCATGATTTTAAAAATTTCCCCCAACTTAGCTTTTGAATCAAGGTAGATGTACAACACTCCAGAATAGTCTAATAGGAAGAACATTGGGTTTAAGAATTAGGATGTAAAGGTCTGGGTACTGTGTGACTTTAGCCAAGTTACTGAGCCTCAGTTTTCGTAACTATAAAGAGGTGTTTATATTACCACTAACAATGGCCCTTAAAACAAATTAAATGATAACAAAGATAGATGCTGTTATTTGAGCATTATGATTATAGCCAACATTTATTGAGTACTTACTTTGTGCTAGGCATTGTTCTAAGGAGTTTACTTGGATTTTCTTAGTTAAACTTCTTAACAGATTTATGAGATGCATTTTATCACTTCTTTTGTATATGAACAAACTAACATTTGTGGAGGCTAGGTAACTTGCTCGAGAATAACAGTGGCAAAGATTCTGGACAGATGGATGAGTAGGAAGCACGAAGAATCTGTCTCTCCACCTGGATAACAATTACACTACCATAATCTGTTTGATGTAAATATTTTGGAGCTTTGGTATATATTGAAGGCTTGCAACTTTCAGGGGAATATTCGGGCAGTAAACTGGTTAACTGGTCAATTTCAGTTCTTAGCTGGCTAGCAGATACCTATCTCCCACCCCCTGCCCAGTGGCAGACAGTGCCTGATCTCCGGGAAGAGCTTGAATGCAGCTTGTGGGAGCCAGAGTATCAATAAAAACCATGTCCTCCAAATGCCAGGCTTTGAGTTCTGATGGCTAACTGCTGATTCTGATCATGGAGGTGTAGACACAGAGGCATAGACATCCATCATTTCATCCCCCTCATCTTGCAATGTTGAGAACAACTTCTATAGCTGAAGCAATTTCCAGGGTATTTAAAGGGCTAGGTCCTTATTTTTTCCCCCCACTTAATTAATTTTTCTGTTTTGCTCCTTCCAGCCCCACTTTGGGAGCCAGACATTAAAGATTAGGACATTGAAAAGGAACTGCATATACCGGGAATATTAGAAAATCATGACACATGCCCAGGGAAAGGAATAAACTCAGAAAAAGCCTGAGAAGACCTTAAGTTTACACCTCAGTCTAATCCTTGGCACAGAGACAAACTACAACAATCAAAACCAAGCCAAAACAAAAACAAATGACAGCAAACCCTGGGGGAAAGGGAGAATCTGATTTCCAGAGTTACTACAATATCAAATTTAAATGTCCAGTTTTCAACAACAAAAAAAACCACAAGTCATGCAAAAAAACAGGAAATTATGGCTCACTCAGAGAAAAAAAAAAAAAAAAACCCAACAGAAACTTTTGCTAAGAGAGACCAGTTGACAGACATATTAGAAAGGACTTTAAAGCAATTGTGTTAAAGAGGCTCAAAGAACCTCTTTAAAGGAAGATGTAGAGAAGGTCAAGAAAACAATGTGTGAACAAAATGAAAATATCAATAAAGAGACATATGTCCCCCATATGGGACAAAAGACCCCAAATAACCAAAGCAATCCTGAGCAAAAAAAATTACGCTGGAGGCATAACACTACCTGACTTCAAATTATACCCCAAAGCTATTGTAACCAAAACAGCATGGTAGTGGCATAAAAATATACACTCAGACTAGTGGAGCAGAATAGAGAACTAAGACATCACCCCTCAGGCTTACAGTCATCTGATATTGGACAAAGACAACAAAAATCTACATTGAGGAAAAGATTGCCTCTTCAACAAGTGGTGCTAGAAAGCTGGATATCCATATGCAGATGAATGAAACTAGATATGCACCTCTCACCACATACTAAAATCAACTCAAAATGGAATAAAGACTTAAGTATAAGACCTGAAACTGTAAAATTACTAAGAGAAAATATATGTGAAACACTTCAGGAACTAGATTTGGGCTCAGACTTTATGGACATGAGCCTGAAAGCACAAGCAGCAAAAGAAAAAATAAACAACTGGGACTATATCAACCTAAAAAGCTTCTTCACAGCAAAGGAAACAATCAACAGAGTAAAATGACGGCCTACAGAGTGGGAGAAAATTTTTGCTAACTATGCATCTGACAAGGGATTAATATCCAGAATGTACAAGGAACTCAAGCAATTACACAGTCAAAAAACAAATAATCCAATTAAAAAATGGGCAAAGGAGCTGAATAGACATTCTTCAAAGGAAGACATGCAAATGGCCAACAGGCTCATGAGAAAATGCTCAGTATCATTAGTCATCAGGGAAATGCAAATTAAAATTACATTGAGATATCACCTCATCCCAGTTAGACTGGCTATAATCAAAAAGATGGTGAATAACAAATGCTGGCAAGGGTATGGAGAGAAGGGAATGCTCCTGCATTGTTGGTGGGACCATAAATTAGTACAATCACTATGGAAAACAGTATGGAGGTTTCTCAAACAACTACAGATAGATCTTCCATATGATCCAGCAATTCCACTTCTGGGTATATACCCAAAGGAATGGAAATCCTCATGTCAAAGGCATACCTGCAGTCCCATGTTCATGGCAGCTCTGTTTACACTAGCCAAGACATGGAACTAACCTAAATGTCCATTGATGGATGACTGGATAAGGAAAATGTGGTATATATACACCACATTTGGAATGTGTATTCTGCCCTAAAAAAAGAATGTAATTCTCCTATTTGCAACAACATGGATGAGGCTGGAGAAACTTTATGTTGAGTGAAATAAGTAAAGCACAGAGGGATAAATACCACATGTACTCACTCATAAGTGGGACCTAAGAGAAAAAGAAAGAAGAAAAGAAAGACCACAGTGGTGCGTTGAACTTGCAGAGGGAGAGAACATACCTTGGATTACAAAGTGGAGTGGTGGGGAAAGGGGGAGGGGAAGGGAGGTTGAGGATAATTGGGGGACATGGCATACAAATGCAATTTGTAATAATGGGCATGCTGCCAGTATGGATCTGGCCTTCACATCTCGGGAATGAGTGGTGACAATCAGCTTTGTATCTCATGAATATTCATAACCCCCCCAAAAGAAATTCTAGAGCTGAAAACCACAATAGCAAAAATAAAAATTTCACTAGAGGGATTCAAAGGCACATTTGAGTAGGCAGAAGAATCAGTGAACATGAAGATAGGTCAATTGAAAGTATCAAGTTTGAAGAACAGAAAGAAAAAAGAGTGAAGAAAAGCGAACAAAGCCTCAAGGACCTGTGGGAAAGCATCAAACAGACCAGCATATACATTGTGGGAGTCCCATAAGCAAAAAATAGAGAATAAGGGAGGCAGAGATTATTTGAAGAAATAATACCTGAAAACTTCCCAAGTTTGCTGTAATTTATGAATATAAACATTTAAGAACTTAACAGCCCCAAATAGGATAAACTTAAAAAGACCCACATTGAGAAATGTAATCAAATTGTCAAAAGACAAAGACAGAGAGAATCTTAAGAGTGGCAAGAGAGAAGAAACTCATTATGTAAGAGATTTTCAAACACATTACAAGCAGATTTCTCATCAGAAACTTTGGAATCCAGAAGGCAGAGGGTTGGTATATTCAAAGTGCTAAAACAAAACAAAACAAAACAAAACAAAGCAAAAAAAACCCCAAAACAAAACAAAACATTTCATTTAAAAATTCTACATCTGGCAAAACTGCCCTTCAAAAGTGAGTGAGAAATTAAGACATTCTTGAATAAACAAAAGCTGAGGTTGTTTGTTACCACTAGATCTACTCTGAAAGAAATGCTAAAGAGAGTGTTATAGGTTGAAATGAAAGGACAATAGACAATAACTCAAAGCCATACCAGGAAATAAAGACCCCAGTAAAGGTAAACACATAGGCATTTCTAAAAACTAGTATTATTGTAACAATGCTTTGTAACTTCACTTTTTGTTTTCTACATGATTTAAAAGACTGATATGTTAAAAAATTATTAGTCTAAAAGCTACTATTATTGTAACTTTGGTTTGCAACTCCACGTTTTGTTTTCTACATAACTTAAGAGACTAATGCATTAAAGAACAACTATTAGTTAATGTTTTTGAACATGCAATGCATAAATATAAAATTTCATGACATTAATAACTTAAAGGAGTGGGAACAAAGATATAAAAGAGCAGAGTTTTGTGTGTTATTGAAGTTAAGTTGGTTTGTAAAAAAAAGCTTACAAGAGAAAAATGACATTATGTATCAATAGAAGTTTCAATACAGCATGAAGATATAACAATTGTAAATAGTTACTCACCAAACAGACTATAAAATATAATATATATATGTAAAGCAAAAATTAATGTAATTAAAGAGAGAAATAGACAGTCCTAAAACAATACTAGCAGACTTTAATACCCCACTGTGAATAAAGGATAGAACAACCAGACAGAAGATAACAAAGGAAAAAGAAGAGTTGAACAACACAATAAACCAACTAGATTTAACAGATATATATACAGAACACTCTACCCAAAGAGAACAAACAACATATTCCTCTTAAGTACACATGAAAATTTTCCAGGATAGATTATATGTTAGACCACAAATTAATTCTCAATATATTTTAAAAGATAGATATCATACAAAGTATCTTCTCTGACCAAAACAGGATAAAGTAAAAAATGAATAACAGATGGAAAACAGGATATCCACAAATTTGTGAAAATTAAACAACAAATTCTCAAACAAGAAATGTATCAAAGAAGAAATTACCAGGAAATTAGAAAATACTTAGAGATGAATGAAAACTAAAACACAACGTATTGAAACTATGAGATGCAGCAAAAGCAGGGTTAAGGGGAAATTTATAGGTACAAGCATTTACATTAAAAAAAAGAAATATCTTAAATCAACAACCTAACTTTACAACTTAAAAAACTAGGAAGAGAAGAGCAAACAGAAGCTAGCAGAAGGGAGAAAAAATAAAGTTGGAGCAGAGATAAATGAAATAGAGAAAATCAACAAAACTCAAAGTTGGTTTTTTGAAAAGATCATCAAAATTGACAAACCATTAGATTGACTTAGAACAAAAGAGAGAAGAGTCAAATTACTAAAATCAGAAATGAAAGTAGGGATATTACTACCATTCTACAGAAATACAAAGGATTATAAGAGAGTTTTATGAACAATTATATGCCAATAAATTGGGTAACCTGGGTGAAATGGACAAATTCTCAGAAATATAAAACCTACTGTAATAGTCCTCTTAAATTGCCTGATAAAATGCCATACACTTAGTGGCTAAAACAACAGAAATTTGTTTCTCACAGTTCTGGAGGCTGAGAAGTCCAAAACCAAGATGCTGGCTGATTCAGTTCCTGGCAAGGGCTCTGTTTCTGGTTTGTAGGTGGCAGCCTTCTCTGTGTGCTCATGTGGCCCTTTCTGCTTAGCTCACAAGGAGAGAGTCTATCTCTCTCTCTTTCTCTCTCTCTCTCTCTCTCTTCTTCTTCTTATAAGGCCACCAATCCCATTGGGTTAGGGCCTCATCCTTATGACCTCATTTAACCTCTATTACCTCCTAAAGGACCTATCTCCAAATACAGTCATATGGGGGAGGCAGGGTTTCAACATTTGAATTTGTGTTGGGGTGGGGGAGAGAAGGACGTAATTCAGCCCACAGTTCCTAGCAAGACTAAACACCAAGAAATAGAAAATTTGAATAGATCTATAACTAGTAGGAGACTGAATCAGCAATAAAATATCTCCCAGTAAAGAAAAGGCCTGAACCTAATGGCTTTACTGGTCAATTACATCGAACATTTAAAAAACTAAAACCAATTCTTCTCAAAGTTTTTCAAAATATTGAAGAGGAGATAACACTTCCTAACTCATTCCACAGGTCAACATTGCCTTGACATCAAAGCCAGACAAAAACACTATAAGAATAGAAAACTACAGATCAATACACCTTACAAAAATTGATGCAAAAATCCTCCACATAGTACTATCAATCTGAATTCTGCAGAATATTAATAGGATTATACATCAAGATCAAGTGGTATTTATTGTTGGGATGTAAGGATGGTTGAACATATGAAAATCAGTTAATGTAACACATCACATTAACAGAATAAAGGAAAAACCCATGATTATTTAACTTGATGCAGAAAAAGCATTTTAAGAAATTAAACACCTTTTTATGGATAAAACACTCAATACAGTAGGAACGGAAGGAAACTACTTCAGCATATTAAATGCCATGTATGAAAAATCCACAGAGAATATCATACTCAATGGTGAATAGTTGAAAGCGTTTCTTCTAAGATTGGGAATAAGGCAAGAATGTACGCTTTCCCCACTTCTATTTAACATAATAAGAAAGTCCTATCCAGAGCAAATAGGCAAGAGAAAGAAATAACATGCATCCAGTTGGGTGATATGATATTAAATGTAGAAAACCCTAAAGATTACACACACACACACACACACACACACACACACACACACACACACACACACACACACTGTTAGAACTAGTAAACTAATTCAGCAAAGGAGCAGGATACAAATTCAAAACACAACTATCAGTTGCATTTCTATACACTAACAAAGAATTATCTAAAAAAGAAATTAGAAAAACAGTTCCATTTATGATAGCATAAAAAAAGAATAAAACACTTAAACATTAACCAAGTAGATAAAATACTTGTACAATAAAAAACTACAAAACATTGCTGAAGGAAAATACAAGATGATATAAACAAACAGAAAGACATCCCATGTTTATAGACTGGAGACTTAATATTGTTAAGATGTCAGTGCTACTCAAAGTGATCTATGGATTCCATGAAACCCTTATTCAAATCCAAATGAAATTTTTGCAGAAATATACAAATTTCTCCTAAAATTCATGTGGAATCTCAAGGAGGCAGAATAGTCAGAGCAATCTTGAAAAAGAACAAAGCTGGAGGGCTCACACTTCCTGATTTAAAAACTTACTTCCGAACTAATAAAAAAAAAAAAATGTCGTACTGGCATGAAGACAGACACACAGACCAATTAAATAGAATATAGAGCCCAGAAATAAACCCTTGCATATGTGGCATAGCACTGTGGGAAACAGTATGGCAGTTCCTCAGAAAATTAAAAATAGGATTACCATATGATCCTGACTGACATTACACTTCTGGTTATATACCCCGAAGAATTGAAAAGCAGGGTCTCCAAGAGGTATTTGTATACCTATGTTCACAGCAACATTATTTGCAATTGCTAAAACGTGGAAGTAACCTGAGTCCATCAATGGAAAAATGAATAAGCAAAATGTGGTACATAAACACAATGGAATATCATTCAGCTTTTAAAAGGAGAAAATTCTGACATATGCTACAACACAGGTGAACCTTGAGGACATTATACTAACTGAAATAAGCCAGTTACTAAAAGATAAATACTGTATGATTTCACTTATATGAGGTACCTAGATTAGTTCAAATTATAGAGACAGAAAATAAAATGGTGACTATTGGGGCTGGGGAGAGAAAAGAGTGAGGAATTATTTTTTAATGGGAATAGAGTTTCAGTTTTGCAAGATGAAATGAGTTCTGGAAAGGATGATGGTGATGATTGCACAAAGATATGAAAGTACTTAAGACCACTGAATTGTACACTTCACAATGGTTCAGAAAATAAATTTTATGTTTTGTGTATTTTATCACAATAAAAAATGAATTAGAAGAAATAAAAGTATAACAATGCCTAAGGCAGAATTTAATTCCGTATCTGTTTGGTATAAATTTTATGCTCTGCACTACGCCATCGCACTGCTACAATATATGCACAATGAAACATAAACTATCTGTATAATAAATAATCAGTTTCATAAAGAACAGTGAGGTTTAGAAACTTTTCTACCTAACATTTGTGCAAGCTGATGCTCACAAAACTACTAGCAGTTGCCAAGACAACTACAATTTTTGTCTCTATTTTAAAGAGAAGAAAACTGAAGTTTAGAACAATTTTCAAAGATGAAAGTGTTTAGCATTGTTCATTTGAAATACCTGGGTGTTTGTTGCTATACAAGCGAAACATCTGGATAATTAAGATTTGTTTTATTTGTGGTTTTTGTGTGTGTGTTGTCCTGGAGCTATGATCATTTGCAGCGTTTAATAATAGCACAACCTGTTAGAGAGAACTATATATCAGGAAACTGTGTAGGAAGTTAAAATCGAAATGAGAACGTCCTCATATCTCCTAAATTTTTACAAAAGAGAGATTTAATTAAGATCCATGAAGACTTAATTTCAAATTTCACTTGTCAAAGCTGTTGATGAGCATTCCCTATTTATCCTTTTCTGTATGTCATAGTACCTGCTGATATCTAAATATTTTGGTGTGTAATTGATTCTTGCAACAGTAACTTTCCAAAATCTTTTAGGATCAATTGAAGGGAAAGTAAAGGTAATGCAATTAGTTTCTGCAGATCTTGATTTATATGAAATTGTGTATTTATGACAAAGGTTTTCCATTTAAGAATTAGACAATCCTTTGTAACTTAACTATCATGCTGACCTGGGATTTTTCTAGGAAACAGAAAGCAGCTTATTGAGATTTTTTTCTGAGTATTTTTGGGCAAAGATTTTTTGGAAGGTATTTTCCTTCCCCTGTGGAGAATTCAATAGCATTTGTTAGAAGAAAATACGATTCATGAATAAACCAGTAATTTGGCAAAGCAAATAAGTTCCATTAGTTTTTAAAGCCTAAAATTTTAGTCCAATGGTGCAATAAGGGTTATTAAATCAATATAGAGTTGTCTTGCAGCTAGGAATAGACTCACTTGGCACTAACAACATTTTTAATCACAAATTAAAGTATGTAACTCTATTTTTAATAGGAAAATTCCAAACATAACCTTGAGATATATTTTAGTGAAAAAGCTCTCTAATGCAATATTTTACTGCCTTTCAGGATCACCTGCTACTTTTGACATTTTCTCTTATTTTATTTATTTTCATATCATTAACTGTGTGTTTTCTTCATTATACCATTGCACATTCATTTAAAAATATCTGAATACTGAACTCTATAAAAATGAAAATACGAATCACCATTAACTTAACATGTACAGGCAAACTCTGAGAACATTCTGGTATATTTAATACTCTGACTTTGTGACCAAAGTTATACATTTCACAACTTGTCCTAGCTAAAGATAAAATTTTTATTGGACTTTATGTGTGGAATAAAGCATCTTAAGAATTATGGACATGGTTTTAATTTTCATAGAATACATATTTTCATAATTACTTTTGTTTACTGTAAAATCTTCTTAGTGTCAACATTGAGTCCATATACAATTACTTAACATCTCTTCTTTTTTCTTCTATTTTATTTTATTTTTTGAATTTAAAGTAAATTGATAAGGAACAAATTTAACACATAAAGATTAACATCCTTAACATATAAAGAACTCTTAAAAATGAATTAGAAAAATCTTAACAGAAATTTGGTGAAGCACATGAGCAGACAAGTCACACACCCAAAAGAAACACAAGTGGCTAATAAATACATTCTACAATTTTCATAGAATTGGAAACTAAAACAGAAAAATAACAATTTTCATTTCTCAAACTGCAAAAATATGATACTGTATAATACTGGTGCTATGAGAAAAACTATGTCAAAATCTTCTAGTGTAAGTGTAAATTAGTAAAACTTTTTTGATGAACAGACTGGATTCATAAATAGAAGTCTTTAAATGTTCATATACTTTCAACCAATTGTCCTACTTTTTGAAACTGTAAGCAAATAATGAAAGAAAATATATACATTTTTAAATGTGGAAGGAATTTATGTAAAGGTAAATGTTTGAGAATAAACTGAATGTCCAACAATATGAGAATGGCTAAATAAATTATTGACCTCCATAAAATGTAATGTGATGCAATTATTAAAACCATAATTTTGAAGAGTATTTAAGATGAATTTTCAAGATGCAATACTAAATGAAAAAGCAGAATGAAAAACTACAAATAACAAGGTATGTTTAAACTCCAGATATACCTCCAAAAAATGACTAAAATTTTTTTAATATGTATTTTTTTTTTTTTTGCTAAAAGGGAAATTTATTTAATATAAGTGCATACACTAATAAAAAAGAAAGATCTCAGACCAACAATCACCTTTGCACCTTAGGAAAATGAGAAATGAAGAGCAAACTAAGCCCAGACCTAGCAAAGGAAGTAAATAATAAAAATTAGAGCATAGATAAAAATAATAGAAAATAGAATAGAAAAAAATAGAAAAAATCAATGAAAACAAAAGTCGATACTTTGATGAGATCCACCAAAATGACAAACCTTTACCTAGATGGACTAAGAAAAAATAGAGAAGACTTAAAGAAATAAAATCAGAAATGAAAGAGGGGTCATTAACAACCAAATTTACAGAAATCAAAAGGGTTATAAGAGAATACTGTGAATAATTGTTGGTCAACAAATTAGATCATCTAGATGAAATGAATAAATTCCCAGAAACATACCACCTACAAAGACTGAATTATTAATAAAAACTAGAAAGTTTGAACAGTACTATAGCTGGTAATATGAGTGATTATCATTTTTCAGTTTCCTGATGCAGGACTGCACTGAGGATTTCTTTCAGGGCTGGTCATGTGGTGGTGAACTCCAGAATTTTTGTTTGTCTGGAAAATACGCTATTTTTCTCTCGTACCTGAAGAATACAACTGCCAAGTACAGTATTCTTTGCTGGCAGTATTTTTTCTTTTAGTGTTTTTGAATATACCATCCCATTTTCTTCTGGCCTGTAGAGTTTCTGGTGAGAAGTCTGCTGTTAGTCTGAGAGGAGCTCCCTTATAGGTAACTTGATGCTTTTCTCTTGCTTCTTTTAAGATTCTCTCTTCATCTTTGAGCTTGGCTAGTTTGACGATAATGTGTCTTGGAGAGGATATTTTTGGGTTGAATCTGTTTGGGGATTGTTGAGCCTCCTGGATCTGAAGGTCTGTGTCTCTCCGTACACCTGGGAAGATTTCAATTATTATTTTGTTGAATAAGTTTTCCATGCCTTTTCCTTTCTCCCCCACTTCTGGCACACCTATGATTCAAATGTTTGCACACTTAAGCTAGTCTGCTAGCTCTCTTAGATTTTCTTCATTTAAGAAAAATTCTTTTTCCTTTTTTTGTCTGCCTGGGTTATTTCAAGAAGACTGTCTTCACGATCAGAAATTATTTCTTCTGGGGCCGAGCCCGTGGCGCACTTGGGAGAGTGTGGCGCTGGGAGCGCAGCGACGCTCCCGCCGCGGGTTCGGATCCTATATAGGAATGGCCGGTGCACTCACTGACTGAGTGCCGGTCACGAAAAAGACAAAAAAAAAAAAAAAAAAAAAAAAAGAAATTATTTCTTCTACTTGGTCTAGCCTGCTGTTTAAGCTCTCAGTCGTGTTTTTTTTTTTATTTTGTTGAGTGAATCTTTCAGTTCCATGAGTTCTACTACATTCTTTTTTAAGGTATGGATCTCTTTGCAAATTTCCTCCTTCATATCCTGGGTTGTTTTTCTCATTTCATGATGTTGTCTACCTGAGTTTTCTCATATCTCAGTGAGTTTCCTTAAGATTGTGGTTCAGAAGTCCTTTTCAGTCATTTCAAGGGTTTCCTGCTCAATAGGGTCTGGTACTTGAAAATAACTGTATTCTTTTGGTGGTGTCATATTTTCTTGGATTTTCGTATTTCTAGTATTTCTACATTGATGTCTGGTTATCTGGTAGACCAGTTGCTTCTTCTATTACTCTGGAGCTGGTTTGAGGAGAGAGACATCCTCTTCTTTTTCTGGTCTCTGCTGGTGACATGCTTTGTGTCAGAGCAGTCAAGTGTCTGGTAGTCACCTGAATGGTGACTGAGGCTACTGTTGTGGCATCAAGCCACTTTTGCAGCAGCTATGGCTGTGGTGGTACATCTGCGTAGAAGTTTTTTTTTTTTTTTCTTTCCATGCTCCTTGCCTGCTTCTGGGTGAGGTACGCTGCCCTCGGCTCCTGCCTAGGGCCTCCAGGCCTGCTCTGGTGCCTACTGGCTTCTGGGCAGAGGGGGTGGCTGCCTTCATCCTAACATCTTTTCTTATTTTTACTTCTGCCAGGCATGTGGTAAGCACTGGATCTCAACTGAGACACATCCCTTCTGCCTTGTAGGGGGACTTCAGCATGGTGAGAGACAAGAACCAAGTGATTTCAAAAAGGCATGTTAGCTATTATGGCAAGGTAGGAGGTGATATGGAAAGGTTGAGTGGAGTACCTGACCTGCATTTTGGTGGCAGGAAAGTTGAAATTATTCAAAATTTGCTTATTTACATGAAAAGCGCTTATGAGAATTTTTAATTTGCTTCTTGAGGTCATATGCCTGGCCCATTCTGCTCAGAATTTTGGCTCTGATGGTGGCAGGAAGTTTAGGGTGGACCTCAAATTTGCCTATCTGTTGTTGTTTTCCAGCAACAAATGAAAACGTAGTTTCTCTAATTAGTCTGTCATGTGTCTGCTTTCCAGAAACAAACATAAACCTCTGCTAAATATATATAAATTCACAAATTTTAGTACCCGTTTTAGTGATAATGAGATATTAGTAAATTTTATTGCTAGTATATTTTCTGCTCTGTGAAGTAAGACTTCCTTTTGTTGACCTAAACTTTGTACTTTTAAATGTTTGTGAAATAATTGGTTCCTTGTAGAAACTAGAAATTTTCTTTAGTCTCCTAGTGTAACCTCCTTGAGTAATTCATCTCTAACATAAATTTGCATTCCTTAGTCACATTATCTTGTAACTTTTTTTCTTCCCACTTCCTGGGGAAGAATCCCAGACCTATTATTCTGTTGTTATGGCTATTGCCACCTCATCTTTCTTCCAGGGAGGCATAAATCCCCTGATTTTTCAGGGGGAAAACATATCTCATCTAAGAACTCTTTTCTCAATGTTTGTCAGCTTTCAGTTTATCCTATTGATGCAATAAAACAGAATTCCATTACTTAAAATCTCTCCAGATACCTCATTTTCTCCAATCTGCTTCTAAGGTGTAGAATGTGGAATGAACTGAAGTACTCTATGAGAAGAATTTGATGTGGGAGTCGAATAGGCTGGGTTTCCATACTTTTCACCAGTGACCCCATCAGCCATTTGAGAAGAAAAAAAAAAAAAAAAAGTTATGGGTAAGAGCCATGAGTGAGAAAGGAGGATTTCTAGCACTTTTGGTATCTGTTTACTTTATTTCGGTTCTCTGGAGTAACACTGACATGCCTGGTTACTTTCACTTGGCAGTAATTCCAACTAACTTGCCCCTAGCCTGTCCATCTGGTGTTTTTCTCACCGAGGAAGGGAGACAAGGGCATGCAGTAAAAGGCTTTTATTTGAATTTAATTAGGTGGTTGCTTTAACAAAATCCTTGGGTAAAATTCTACCTCCTCCTCTAGATTGATTCTTGTTACTTTCTTCCAGACTTAATTCTTCTTCCAGATTCAATCTTTTCTCAGTCTCTACTATATCTTAATAGCCTCTCTCCCATTTGGATGCCTTGGGACAATTAAGTAGGAGAGGGAATTTTACTACTGGAAATTCCAATTTTCTTTCAATCATTAACTCCAGAAGAACAATGTTCTAAAAGCTGTTATTTCACAAACAAGAAATAAGACAACGAAACACAAAGAACTGAGTTAAATGTGGAAATGTAGCATTAACATAACATTATAATCAATCCAGGGTACTGAAGCAGTTCAGCTACCCTATGTCCCATGACCATTTGTTCCTCTGTTGGGTTTTGGAATACAAGAGTGAAAAAAAAAAAAAAAAAGAAAGATAGAGTCTCTGTCCTCAAGGAGCTTCATTCTCCAAATTGGAAATTCTCTTTTGCCAATGTAAAAAGGGGTCACTGATGTAAATAGAAATATGAAAATGTCATGGTGCTCGGGTCAATAACAGGTGCAGAAAACCTGACTAGATCAACAGCTCCTCAGCACTGAGCCTGGCACAGTGGCTGTCTCCCCATCAGTTTATTGACATATTAGCATCCACTGGTCACAGCATAAAAAGTGATGCTGTTGGGGATAAAGTATGAGAGAACCTTTGGATCACAACTGAACTTTTGTAATTAGAAATTTCACAAATAATAAATGGATTCTATTTTTCCTGACTGAAAGGCAGACTCAATTAGACACCTAGATTCAGTTTACCCAAAGACAAAAGGTTATTTCAAAATGTCACAGCCTAATATGAAGAAAAAACTCCAGATTTAGACGTGTAAGGAGATAAATTTCTTATTTTCTTCGTTCCCACTTCAATGAGGCAGAGCCTGTCAATGAAAGAAAAATGATGAACAGGCTGTAAATTAGGGCACATTCTGGGAAGTAAGATACAGAAATGAAGACAGTCCTCTTAGCCATCTAAATGAACCTTCAATAACTGGCTTGAAAATCTCTCCTTGAGGAAATAAATATAATAGTTTTGAATAGCTTAAGTTTCATGGTCACATAGATCTTGATTTATATCTTAGTTCCATCATTTATGAGCTGGACAAATTTGAGCTTATTACTTAAATTTTCTGAATTCTATTTTCCCCATCTACAAAGGTTGGAAAATACTAGCACCTTTCTTAAATGGTTGGTATAGGGATGAACAGTTTTTAAAAATTAGTGTATTTAAGAATTGTTAGTATGGAGTCTGATATATGGTAACTCTAAATAAATGTTAGCTATGATGATGATGAGGATGATAATGATGCTTTTTGTGGGTTTCCAATTTAGTGAGGCAGACACTATTCTTTAAGACACATTGCTAGGGACCACATGTTCTGCTCTGTTCATGTTTATTTGTCTTTACAATATGGGCCCAGGTTAACTGTTTATGTTCATTAAAATTTTGCTTTTGTTTCAATTTTACTAATATTGTTTCTAGAAGTTTCTAGATGTTTCTCATGTGTGCTAAAGATGATTGATGTATCCTGATCTCTGATTGTTCTGAAAACACAGCTGTTTTCAAAGATTTGGGCCAATTATCTTTCTAGAAATGTTTTAGTTTGTTAAATTCCATGCATTGGTCTACCCCAACTAGAATCCTAACCAATATATTATGCTTTGAATATCAACTCAATGTCAAACGACTATGTGAACAGAACATGGCAGCTACACCAAAGCATGGTTTTTATCATTGTACTATACTAGAGTTAGAATAATTTTTTTGATAGAGTAGAAGACATACCTTATATAGAATATGTTTTAAAGGGTGCTTAAAAACAAGGGTGTGTAGAGGACCTGTTAATTCCTTCACATGCTACTGAGTTTCTAAATTGTTGAGAATATAATGCTCTATTGTGGAGATGATCATGAGTGTGGTTTATTTGTTTTAAGGTATGCTTGTGGCACTGACTAATATACCAACGTCTTTTGTGAAGATGTGATATATTTGTTTACATGCAGGAAATTTCTCCTTTGTTCAAAATAGTAATCCTTTTAAAAAAGATGGCATCAATTTCTTCTTCAATACTTATATTCTAAATCTCACAAAGCCGATAAAAATAATTTTAAAAACGAGGAGTTTCAATTTTGACTTCTAGCTTGATCTTTCTCCTGCCTGTGTTCATGCGACATGGTATTCATAAGTAGACTGGTTATTGTTTCAATACAATGACACACTAATGAGTGTCCTAAAGGAATGATTCTTGAGATTTGTTCTTATGAATCCCATTCATTCAGGACTTTACTATTCTGTTGCAATGTCCTTACTATTTGTAAAATGTTCACAATATCTACTTTGAGAAAAATACTTGTAAATCATGGTTTATAGTATTCTCTTTCATTATTTTATAAAAATTAACCAAAGCCTTTTCCACTCATTATTTCTATCTTGTCTCAGAGACATAAAAAGTACCTTTAGTGAAATTTGGGAAAAGGAATAAAGACTTAAATCAGGAGTTATCCCATTGATAGGTTTAATGATAGGGGAAGATGAACTACAGCAATTGATTGGAATGACCCTTGAGATGAGTGTTTTTCTGATAGTGTGGTTGAAAGAACACAAGATTGGTTACTATAGTCCTATCCGTGGCATTTGTTAACTGGTAAAATGGTTTAATTTTCTTTTCCCCTAGACTATACCTTTGGGAAGAGGTAGGACTGTGTTTATTTTGCTCGCTAGTATATCTGGAACTTTTAAGGGAGTCCTTTATACATAGTTAGCGCTTAACAATGTAGCAAATATGATTCATCTTCATTAAAATTAGTCTAGTTAACAATTTCTTCCTTGTCTATACTCACAACAATTTTATGACAATCAAATTACTCAATATAAAAAATTTAAAGTTCTATAAAAATCTAAGGCATTATCTTTTAGTCACTAGATAAATGTTTTGTTTATTGTACAAAGAAGTTGAAAAAGCTTCCTTTGTCATCAAAAGGAAAGACCATTTGAGGGATCTCAATTAATGCCGTCTGCTTTTAATATGATCACTTATTTTAGTGGCTTTGGATTATGAACATCGTCAGAAGCATGCTCATATTTAATTTCAACCCATGTGGTTTCCTTTCTACAGCTGGTGGGGGCCGAGTAAGTATAAAATTATAATGTCTATAATAATTTCCCTTGTTCTTCTTGGCAGGCACAATCAGGTTCTGATGTTCAGGTTATACTGCCAGTAACATTTTTCAATTAACATTTAATACTCCCCCACAAAAAGCTCAACCTCTCACTAGTGCTGAACCCAGGTTTTCAGTGAAAAAATGCTCAGAAACACAGAAGGCCTTCTTTTCATTGATCTCTATGTTCCCCACAGCTTCTGTACTTGAAAAGTCTTAGATCTCAGAGGCACTGTAAGTCTCAAGGATGTTATTCTCTGCTAAACCCCGTGCTTGCTTTATCTATTCAGTTTACTGCCCTGATTTAGGAAGTTGACAGACATTGCTTTGCATGTCCTGGAAAATTCCATTATGAAGGTGTTTGGAATAGACAGACACATCGACTCATGAATTGTCATTAATGCATTCTTCAGAAAGAGCTCCATCTTTTGACCAATTTTACTGTGATTAGAAAATCAGAGTCAACAGGGGTCAGAATGACTCTTCACAGAGATGGAATTTTAAATGCCTAAATTTCCAAAGCTAGTTAGTGTTCAGAGAGTGCCATTGTTATAAGTCATTTCTTCTGATTCAAATGCACAACGCTGCTGGCTGAAAGAGATCTTCACATGCAGTCAGCATTTAGACTTAAGTTTTGCTTTAGATTCTTCTATTGTAACATCAATTTCAATGTGAAAGATTTAAGTAACAAAAGTAGCTATTTTGTCCAAAAAATAATTGGTTTGCTTCTTTTTTTTTAACCCACTGAATTTGTTAGACAGTATAAAGAGACTTATCAGTAGGGAACCAAATAAGCTGCAGTTTCTTGTCTTTAGAATTCTCTTCACATCATCTCAATGACTAACAATATAGCTTTGGAGTGACCCAGGGCATTGGGGAGGAGTTGACAGGAATGAAGTGAATGACAGCAAACATAGACACCCATGCAACGCCTTGCTTTGCCTCTGTGGAAATTGTGATTCTAAAAAAGATAAACTGTAATTAAGCATACTATAATGGATAATATTCTTTACCTAAGGGAAGGCACAAGCACTGGGTAAATGTTGCAAGGTTGTAAGCTGATGGTGTGGGTCTAGTGGGAGGGAAGGTGACCTGGGAGCAAATAACGAAACTCTTTACCTTTGTGTAGCACTACGGAGTTTACCGCACATTTTTACATATCCTATCTAATTTGGTCCTAAAACCCATGTAAGTTTGAATATGATTATTATTCCTTTATAAAGGGTTAACTAATGAGATTCAGGTAGGTTGGGTGACTAATGTAACTAATACATGGCAGAGATTAAAACTTTTCTGCTCAATCCAAGTTTACTACTCAATCCTCTCCACTAAGCCTATGCCGTTTGTCAAATTTAGGGAAATTTAAAAAATATCCTGAGCTTGAGCTTTTCTGGAAGGTAATTTCATTTACTTCTTGTTCTATAAACAGCTTCTTCAAGTTCAGAGAAGTAAAACATATGGACAGGTCTTTTAAACCTCCTTGACAAGCAGAATTTAGTTTTCTCATCCATAAAGTGGGTAGGTGGCACCAGACCTGTGCATCTGGATCTTAGAACACCTGTGGAGCATTTGCACCTACATATGCCCAGGAGCTGCCCCCAGAGATTCTGACTGAATTATTCTTAGGTGAGATCTTTTTTTTTTTTTTTTCCCTTAAGTTTCCCAGGTGATTCTAATGTACAACCAGGATTGAGGACCACTGGACTGCAAGATCTGGAAGGCCTCTCTTTCTGGCGTCTAAGTGTGTTGCAAGGATTTATGCAATAGCTATGATGTTCCATGAGTTAACTGGAAGAAAACTCAGATTTTATTATTTATTTTATCCTGTCTGAGCTCTTTGCTAGAAGTTAGATCCAGTTGTCATTTAAGGAGTTTCTGGGAATGATAGAATTTTTCAGTGGACTATATGAGGTACTTTGAAAAGTTTGTGGAAAAATAGAATTAAAAGATAATATGAATCTTTCCATGAACTATTGAAGTACCCTTGTATGTCACCCAATTAAAAGTCTCCTTCAGCCTGACTTTCTTTGCAAACTTCTGCCTGATGGCCATCTGGATAATCTTAAGAATTCCTGTGCAAAAAATTTTCTCTGAGCACAGCTGATCAAAGGAGCAGTCATTTTGACATAGATGGATGGGGAGTGAATTAAAGACATGGAATCAGGTAGGGAGGAGATTTCAGTGAGTCTTTAGGAAATCATTGAACAAAAACTATGCCCAGAAAGGCACGTGATTACAAACATCCTCAGAACACATTGGCCTACCCCAGTGCTTCTTTTTATCCAATTGGACAGTCTGAATTCTAAAATATAAAGAATATTTTTGAGAACTGCAGAAAACAAAATTTAGAAAAATGTGCAATTATATGAGTCAGAAAGAAAGAAAGAAATCCAAGCAATGAGCTTTTATGTTTGAAATGGCACAAGGAGAGATTGACTGAGATGAAGCTGCCACTCACTACCTGGGTGCATGTGGTGGGTGCAGTGTGGCTGGTATGCAGGTACAGGTGTCTTTGAGGACAGATTTTTATTTGCTGAGAAGTTAATATGAATTTGCAGATGACAGTTTCAATTTTTTCTTAAAGCTTCCAAATAATAGAAGATGAAAATACTGTGAGAAAGCCTAGAAAATTGCCCCGATTTAAGATAACCACAAAGCATATCCAATAGAGGAAAATTTTTTGGAAATGCTATCTTGGAAATGCTGTTTTCACTTACTCCTTAATTACTGGCTAAGGGTGATAATGAACATCGCTGACTGTCTGAGCTAAATGAAGGGCTGGGGGTTAGAGATGAAGGCCTGGAGTGAAAGAGAGACAATCCTGTGTGATTGCTATTATACACCAGCTTCAGCATCAGTTCCAGAAAAGCAACATCCTCTGTCATAGCAATCGATGGCAACTGTTCTGGTTTGTGTTGACTTCATATTTGTATTGCTACTTTCTGATGCTGAAAAATAATGCAAGTTGATACTAGATTATTTTAACAAAATGCTTTGTTTCCTTCCATTAAACAACATGTCATCAAATTTTCAAAGAAGGAGATACATTCTTCATTTATGACTGCTGCAAGAATCTACGTTTTATTTAGGATGCTCTGTAGCAGAATTTGGCAAACAACAGCCTGTCCACTACTTCGTTCTATGCTCTTCCAGCTAAGAATGGTTTGACATTTTTTAAATGGTTGAAAAAAATCAAAAGAAAAATATTTTCAAGCATGAGAAAATTATATGGAAATTCAAATTTCAGTGTCCATGTAAAATTATTACTGGAACACAGTCATTTCCATTCCTTTACATTTCATCTATGGCTACTTCTGGGTTACAATAGCAGAGATGAGCAGTTGTGACAGAGATCATCTGGTTGCAAAAACCTAAATATTTTTTTTCTAGCCCTTTATAGAAAAGATTGAGCAAGGTAACCACTCTTCATCCAATGGGTATGAATCATATGTGCATCTAAATGTAGTAAAATCAGGTGAGCTTTTTACCTCGGAATCGATGAGATCCAAATTTACTTTGACTAATGGAAGTATTTCGGTATAAAATAGGTTTTTATGTTCCAGATTGATCCCTAGTTTAATTGTGTATTCTCACCATTCTCAGTGTTGAGGGAGAGGAAGGCTAATTCACAGGTCCGGAGCCATTAAATTGTAGGCAGAGGCCTTTTTAGTTTCTTATTAAAGACTAGAGGATTTTGTGGCTTCAAAATTGCTCAAAAGTTTGTTAAGTATAAATATCAAGTAATTGTTGTGATTGGACAGCTATAACACACTTACTATTTATTAGGTAAAAGTTTTCTTTCTGTATTTTAGAGCTTTACTAAAAGTAGAAACATAGGACTTCAGACAAATGAACTAAATCCTGCATTATAAATATAATCCAGACATTCACATACTTATACTACATAATCCCAATTTTGTTTAAACTTCTATTTTTAGAAATACTTATCAGGAAATCAATTTAATTCTGAACATTTTATTTCAACATGCAGAATGTGTGTTTTTCAATTTGTATGATCTGCCTAGGTATCTGGTGAGAGACTAATAAGTGAATCATATGAGAATTCATTTTGTTTTCAAACTCCTTTGTCTGATTATAATAAATGATAATAAAAACATAAGTCTTGTCTTTATGTCATAAATTTGCTGCCATATTGAACATAGAACATAGCTTCCTGATTTTCTTCTTTTAGTTGTGTTTTTAAAATATTTATTTGAAGAACATTGTATCTACATTTGATACTCATTATTTGAGGATTCTGTATTTGAGAATTGGCCTGTTCACTAAAACTTATTTGTAACTCCAAAATAGTACTGTGGGCTTTTGCAGTCATTTGAGGACTTGTGTGGACATGTGCAGCGCAGCAAAAAATTTGAGTCACTCTAAGACAAACAACTTCAAAGAGTTTGTGGAAAGATTTGTATTATCTCTCAATTCTACTTTTCCGCAAACTTTTTGACATACTCTTCATATGTCCAACTTTCCAGGTGAAGTTAAATGAGGCGTTTTTTGCATTTGTGTTTTTTTTTTTTTGGTGATTTCACTGTTTAAAATGGCCCCAACTGGTAGTACTGAAGTGCTGTCTAATTTCCCTAAGCACAAAAAAGCTGTTGTGTGTCTTATGGAGAAACTACATTGGTTAGGTAGGCTTTGTTCAGGCATGAGTCATAGTGCTGGTGACCATAGTTCAATGCTAATGAATCAACAGTGTGTATTAAATAGGTATCTTTAAACAGAAACACACATAAAACAAGGTTATGTGTTGATTAGTTGATGAAAATGTTGCAACTAGAGGCTCACAGGAACCTAGTCCTGTATTTTCCCTAGAACCAAAGCTTCGGTATTCTAATTCTGTCACAGTGACTTTACAGAGGATAGTTACCACAAACAATGAGAACTGACTGTATGAACTTTTTATTTTTTTTACTTTAAATTTTACACCCTGTATTTCTATCATTAAGAATAACAATCTATTCCCTATTCAAAGTTTGTGGACTTATGTGTATATGCATATGTGTGTGTGTGTATTGGAATTTATGATTTTGCTGATATAAATCCACAGTACAGATCACTTTTTATGATTCAAGTGATAAAAGCTAAATATGCACGAACAGAGCAATGAATTGAGGGAACTGTCTGAATTAAAATTGACATCAGAATAAATGAGGTAAATGTGAATTGCTAACAACTTTGAATTATACAGTATTTTAAAGATCTATGGTCAACACTGAATGTTGAACTTCTTAGCTGACACAGAGAGAGACATAGTTCAAGTCTTCAAGGATTAGCAAGAAACATTTGGTAAGGCTGTGAGAAAATGCACAGATTTTGTACAATAGTAATATACATTTTGGGTTACACTGCAGGGAAGTTGGCTGTACTTTGGGAAGGCTGCAGAGAGGAATGGGTTGAAGTTGGGACTTGAAGAATAAGATTTTTGATAGGAAAAGCAGTAGAGAGATGATAGGGGAGAAATAGAAGAAAAAGTAAAGAAAAAAGTATAGAAGAGAAAAATATGAAGCTTATTGGAAGACAAAGAATGGATCAGGATGGTTTAACGTATTTAAACATTAATCTAAATTGCACTAATACTTTTTAGTAAGTATAAATGATTACTATTTGAAACACTTTAGGATTGCTACTGCTGTAGACCGAGCATGTTCTTCCGAAATTCATATGTTGAAACATAATTTTCAATGTGATGCCATTTGGAGGTGGGACCTTTGTGAGGTGATTAGGTCATGAAGACAGTGCCCTCATAAATGCGATTAGTGTCCTTACGAAAGAGGCCCCAGAGGGCTTCCTTACCCATTCTGCCATGTGAGGACACAGTGAGGAGACAGCTGTCTATGAATCAGGAAGTGGGCCCTCACCAGACACAGAATGTGCTGGCACCTTGATTTTGGACTTCCCACCCTCCAGAACTTTGAGAAATAAATTTCTGTTGTTTGTAAGTCACACAGTCTATGGTATTCTGTTTATAGCAGCCTGAACAGACTAATAACTGATAAGCTAAGCCATGATTGATTTTTTAAAAGAACTTTACTAGACAATATTCTTGCCTGGAGAGAAACTTATATCCAGAACAGAATGATATCTCTCTCTCATAAAAATCCATTGCATATTCCATTATGTGTGTGAGCCCTACCTATTGGTTTACAAAGGTTTGTTTGATTAGATTTGGTGGAACCACTACCTCCCTGCATCCGTTTTTGGAATATGGCAACCAGAATATGACTAATATCTGAAGGCAGATATTAAAGTGATCTCCCTATGCATTAAAGAGAGAATGAAATAGGGGTGGGGGAGAGAGAGTCATGCCCTTCCTCCACTTTTGCCAACTATGCTCTTATGCATGTATGTATTCCTAAGAGAAACATCTCCACTTGGTGGCCTCCTTATTGAAGGGCTTTTGGCGAGGCCTTTCCCAGCCCCCTCTGCTGAGAACTCCTTATCAGGGGTCCACGAAGACTATCTTCTTCACTCTGACTCAGTACTTCCCTACTCCTAGGCTTTCCCTGTCCCTCTTCCAGGCCCTTGAGTCTATAAAACAGTAGGATCCTTTTGTTTGGGGTTCCCTGTGCAGTAAAAAGATGGCCCCGTTTTCCCCTTCCCTCACTGCATTATTTGCTCAAATATGTGACTCTCATGTGGTAGCTTCAGTGGAGGGGGGGGGAAGAAGAAAAATTGGAGGAGTGGACCTTTTCCTGTTTAACTTCTTGCTTTTACTGTCTTAGTAAATAAATAAAAGCTTGACTGTCACTTTCAGTTTGACTTATTGTCTCGACCATAACCCCGAGGACACTTGGCAGCTCAGCTCTTTCTCTCTAACCGAATCCAAAGGATTGTGATGGAATTGAAACCAAGATTACTTAATTTTGTAGAGAAACTACTTTTTTTCTCTAGATAGTGTAGGTGGAAAAGTTATGGAGGAACAGTCATTGAAGTTGCCATAGAAAATCTTAGTACTAGAAGGGACTTGAAGAGTTTTAGTCCTATTTACACACTTTGTGGATGAGCAGAGTGAGGCAGAGAGTGGTTTGAAGTTGAGCCACAATTGACATTTGGGGTCCTGAGCCAAGGCACAGGTTTTCCATGCTGTTCTTCCTTTCTGAATTTATATCTTGGTTCAAACGTCTTCAGCCTGAGGAATTAGTGGGGAAGGAAATAAGGTTGACTGAAGCAAGAAAGGGTGGCTAAGAAGAGAGCTGCTATGGCCATCCCGCTGCAGATGCTTCTTGTATATGATGTTTCTCATGTCTGATGTTTCAGCTCACATCTAAGGACCATGAAATTTTCTTAAGTTTAATTATCACAAGATACTCTTAAGGTTATTGTATATCTTGCGATCAAGGGGGATGAGGGTAGTGGTTTTTGTTTTGCTGCTTCAGATAGTTTATCAGAAGGCACAGGAGGCTTTATTTCCTTTACATATCAGATGCCATACTACTTCCATTACCCTGAGCTCATGAAGAAATCACCTGAACACTGTACACTAGGAGATTGTTGCTCACTCTCTCCCCATTCAGCAAAACTCACTAAAGCCTTTCCCGAATCCTGAGGTGGGAACAAAAATAAAAGGAAAAGCTTAGCATATGAACTCTCTTTGTAGTTCTGAATGCGGCTGCTTGCTAGATTTTTAAAAAGAATTTCTAGTTGTTAAGAAAATTCTATACTCAACGGGTCTATAAGAACTTCATTTACTATGTGCTGACGCATAGTAACCGATTATAAGATAACAGGAATGATATTTTGCAGAGTTAGAGATAAGAGCTTTTGTGAAGGTGAATCATTTTGGAAAGTGACTGCAGAGGACAGGAGTGGGGAACTAGAAGAGTGAAATAGAAAGAGGAAAAGCCAGAACAAGGCATTTTCTTGAGGTGATCACAATGTGGGTGAGACCTTCTAACATGCCTTGCAGTTGGCACCTCAGGATCACGGACCTGAGGAGAGAGGGGAGAAAGAAGAATATTTGTCCACAGGTTTTCGTTTCCCTGGGCAATAGTTGTTCCAGGGGGTGCCGGCTTCCTCACCGGTCTGGCTAGTGCTTGTGTGAGTGACAGGCTAAGTCCTGTGGAGGGCAGTGGAGGAGAGAAGCTCTAGGGCCAGAGGTGATGTGGATACAGCTGAGGGGAAGTACTGCTAAGTTCTATCTGGGCAAAACTGACTGTCATGACAATGGCTGAAATAGAAGGGGGACATGAGGCGGGACACAAGAAGGATCTGAAACAATATGAAAGCCATTGTTTTCAGATGTTGCCTGAAGGAGCCCTAGAAATTCCATGGAGGTACCTTGGGGACAGCAATGGAGGGTGTGATGGGGGCAGGGGGGTGATGGTGGTGCTAAGTTGAGCAAGTGGTCTCGGGCCCCAACACACATTTAGGCCTGGATAGTTTTTTGATCTGTTTCATTTATTGTCTTCCAAGTTCTTGAAATAAGTGTCTATATCTAAAAAGAAGTTTGAAGATTGCAGTTACAAATCATTATTTCAGTTAAATATACATGAAACTTCATAAGACTTAAAGAATTGAAATTTTCATATTTTAAAATTTCATACAACATTCAGTCTTGATATTATCACTTGTGTATTTTAAAATGCTGTATTGTTTTATGTTATGTATCAAAATGACATAGACACAAACTATTTTTTTCCTGCTGACCTTAACGATTCTATTTCAAGTACTACCTGAAATGAAATACCTACAAGAAATAATATTTTCAACTTCTACATGTAAGGTGTCTTACAAGATGTTTGAAATCTCTAAGTAAATGTGAAGGTACTTCAAAAAGTTCATCTTTTAATTCTATTTTTCCGTGAACTTTTTGAAATACCCTCATGTTGTCAGCATTTATCATTAGAATGGTCTTTTGACATAGTAAAAAATCAATTATTTTTATTTCTTTCTTAGAAGTAAAGAAACTATGCTTGGCTTATATTGACTAACTGATTTACTTGTTGCAGCAATAGCTGAAATAATTTTTTTCTGAATATCTAAATATTAATGAGAAGATTAGTTGGTTTGGGAAAACACTTGCAAGTAAATATTTACAAATAATCTTTAGCATATATTTTTCTTAGTGAAATCAGTAAAAAGTATTGAGGAGAGTTAGTGGCCAGAAGATTTGTTCATTTTTATGTTTGTTTTGTTTGACACTTATTTTTTATCATTGACCTGCTGGAACTAGAATGACTTGGGGTAAGTAGTCAAATTACCAAAATATGATACTAATTACAAAAAGGTATAAGAACACGTAAAAAAGACTACATTTTGTTTGTGGAAACACAAATATGTAGCAAAAATTTAAAAATATTCATGTGAATTATCACTATCCAATTCACAATAGTAGCTGTCTTGGTGGAGGAAGGGAGTAGAGAGGAGACTTCAACTATTTCATGTATATATATATATATATATAATGAAAGTATATATATATATATATACATATTTTAATTTTCAAAAGAGAAAAAGTGTTATATAAGTATATATTCCTTATGTTGGAAATAGTTCACAAAATACAAGGTAGTCCATTCTTTCAAGGAAGAAAAGAGAGAGAAAAGTGTGGGAAACTCAATGATAACTCCATGCAAATGACAAAGACACAGCTTTACAACCAAGAAAAGTAACAGCAATTAGGTGTGTTCAAAAGATATAGAGAAAGAGGTATTTCCTACAGAATTAATACTTGCATGGGAAATATCAGTTAACTTTAAATTGTAATAGATTCTAGATGCTCTTCATTGCTAACTGAAAGGCATGTGATTAAATTGGTACGTTTTGATGTAAACTGTTAAGAGAAGATTTTTATTTAGGAGGGGTTTTTCCCCCATTTAAATCCATTCCTCTAATTAGACTATTCTGTGGTCTTAAAAGGAGAAAGTGAACTTTATTACTATTTGAGTTTTCCAAATTATTATCTTTATTTTATGAATATTACTAGTGATCATATTTAGTGACATTCAAATCAATCCAAATATATGTATGTGCATGCATATATGTATATACACATATATGTGTAATATGTACACACATATGTATATCCTTAAATTAGATAGAACATTATTATTCCATATGCTCTCAGCTACCTAAATCTGAGTAAGCTAAAAAACTTATACTTCTGTTTCAAGGAGGCATGACTGATCATCTTGTAATTTAAACATGAATTAAATATTTAGTATACAGAGCAAGTAGCAAGTAAGTATAAGCTGATAAAACTTTTTCTAAAATCAAAATGCATTCTAAGAAAGTGGCAATACCATCTTGTGTATGTTTGAACGCTCTTCTCTGCTAAATACTCATATTGAGAATTTGTCTAACCAAATTAAGAAATAATCTTAAAAATGAAGGCAGTATTATCTGGCACTCTTCATTGGAACTTTACTGGAAGGACAATCTAAAATTTTCTGGTCCTCCACATTTTTCAACAGTGTCTGCACATATGATGTTTACATGAACAAATTGTTTTGGGAAAAAAAAACTCACAAAATTAACATGCCTGAGACCATATCAGTTTTTACAGTTATGGTTAATTCTATTCTTTGGTTAAGTATTTTCAACGATAAGTGAAACATCACTGCTGGCTTTAACTTTGTGTGTTATTTTTATTTATTTCATTTTCTTTAAGATTCTTGACAATAACATAATGTCATCCTACTTTAAATGATTGCTACTTTTTGTCATATTTTATAATCACATATTTCAAAATCTTTGTGGTAATTTTTATGACATTATTATTATCCTACAAACATATTTTCCTTTAAAACACAAACATTTCAGGTGATGGTTACTGATAATATTTCTATCATTTAACATCTGGATTTTAAATCTTTAGATCATATGAAAGATTCTCATTTCCTCCCTTATATTTCTTAAAATAGCTCTGTGTAAGAGTCTAACTTAAATTATACTATTTAATAATGTTATTAATAAAGATATGATGATGATGGCATTAGGAAACACAGAACAGAAAAACATTAATTGTGGCATCTGTATTACCAGTTATTTTTATTGTTGTTGTCATAGCCATATAAGTCTCACGATTCACTAAATGTATTTAGACATTCTAATAAATATTACCTTAATCCGGTCAGAAAACTGTAACTACTTGATCATTCAATAGTGTTTGTCGAATTTTGAATAGCAGAAAAAGGGAGAATTTCTCCTCCATACTTTAGTAGATGCAGCATTATACCCATCTTTTTAGCAGAGGCAATAATATTTCTGAACTGATCATTTTCTAGTTAAAAAATCACAGCCTGGAGACAGTCAGTTAAACACTCAGCTAAACAGACATACTTTCTTCAGTCCCCAGATACATTCCCCATCACTTCATCTGTCACTGAACTTCCTGTTTTCTTGTTTCACGTTCCCATTGCCAGAGGATTATCTGACCTTGGAATTAAACACCTGATCTACCACAGGTGGGCATTTGAGTGACCTTTCAAACAGTACTGAATGTTGTCAGAACTTTTAGTACAGAGAATAAAGTATAATATCATGTTCTCAGTGAAATGCAATGTCGCCATCTTTCTCCAATTCAAGAAGAGGTCAGAGGTAATGTTTTAAAACAAATTCATCCAACCAGCCACCTCTTTACACTGGGTAAGTCCAATCTGCCTATTTCACAGCTGATTGCTGCTTTGTTGGCTCTATCTTTATAGAAAAGCATAAACCAAAGAGGAGAAAAATGAGGATAAAAAATGCCAAGGAGAAGCAATAAAAGGGAATAAAAAAGATTATGTTTCAGATGGCAGGATTTCTAGACGCCTTGGTCATTTCTGTTTCATGTTTTTTTTTTTTTCCCCAAGGATTGCATACATAAATTTGGGGTAACTTGTTATTTCTATTTCTTGTTATTTCTACTCCTAATTAAATCCATTCTATCAATCTAAGAGTTGAATTAACTCAAATCATGATTTGGCACCCTAATAAAGCAGAAAATTACATTAGGTACGAGAGATTCAATGGTATTGAACTAATGAGTTATCTGTTCTTGGAAAAAACATTTGTACTTTCTGTGCCTCAGTTTACTCAACTAGTATAGATAATCTCTAGTGTCTCTTCTAGCCCTATCAGTTTGTGAGTCAATGAATTTTTCTTTTTTTTAGGAAAAAATGAGAAACATTTTTCCTTCACTAGGCAGGCCTTTAATTATGCTTTTTATTGTCATAACTGCAGAATGAGCCTTTAAAAAAATCTTCAGTATGAATCTTTGAATTGAATTACATAAAATAAATGTTTTTAGAACAAATTCTTCCATTGACTCCCTTTCTGCATTTTTCCTTCCATTGTTAGTCTTTCTCCCAATAGGTGGTGCTCTATTCTCAGAGACACTACTTATCTAATTCTTCATCGAAAGATCAGGGTAATTAGTTTTAATCTTTAACAATCATTAATTAAAAAATCAGACATATAAGTAGAAAGAACCGAATGCAAGCAATTTTCAGCACCTGACTGATAAAAACGTAATAGGAAGGATTATTAAATAATTCAAGAGCTCCATTGAAACCTGCAATACTTGCTGAATAGGCAAAGCAAATGTAACTAAATATGAAAATGTCACGTTCACTACACACATATAATCCCTGGTGGGGAGAAAAACTCAAATCAGGAGCCATTTTACAGTGTTAAAATATTTGTTTACTTTAACAAAAGTGAATATATAGTATTCCACATTTACATGTAGTATTTGAAAATGTACATCAGCACCAACACAATTAACATCAATTTCAGTTAATATTGCGGGCTTGCACACTTTGCCAAATAAAACTGGAACATCTGGGTAAGCAGAAAGTGAACCACAGACTCTTTTAAAATAATTTATTGGATAAAGACACTTTTTTTTTTTTTTTTCCAGAGCACCCATTACAACTTCCTATGTAACAGTTTCTACTGCAGAATTATGCTGCTTTTGGTCACTCCTAACTGGTTCTCACTTTTGGAAGCATTGAACAGTCATGCCCCACAGTTCTCCTGAACCACCCTACATACTGCAGATGCAATTTGTGACTTCCCAGGCAGATCTGCAGCTGCCAACTGCAAACTGGTCTAGACAACACAACTGTCGTGTTTGTTACAACCAAGTAACACTACTACTGTGGAGAGATACCAAGACTTCCTCTAGCTAGTGTGGCCTCAGGATAGAAGGTAGAGTGGGATAAACGCTGCTAAGCAAGGAAGAGAAGGGGCGGGGCCGTGGCACAGCAGGAGTAGGAAAGTTGCCAGGATTCATTTCTAAAAAAACTGAGGAGACTTGGCCCACCAATTAGGGAAAAGTAACAAGCATTTCTTCCCCATATCCACAACTCACTGTGTCCATAGCTCCTGCAAAGGGACGGGCTGTAGAACTCTGTGCCAAGTGCCCTCTTGGCTCTGTCTAAGGGAGAGCTCTAAGAACATTTTTTTTTTCTTTGCCAAACCTCTATGGTTTTTACCAAAGCAACTTCTATGTTCCTGAAATTTTGGATTCTGTCTTTATCAATGGAGGAAAAACTAGAAAATAAGGTTTTAGCGCACAAACAGCAAGCACTCTATCCGAGGTCACCCCCCCCCAAGTCCCCTCTGTTTACCTCGCGTCTCTCATCCTCCCGCCAAACGCTTAGCTTGGTGTCCCGTTGTCCCCTTCTTAGCCGCCGGACTCTCCGCTTGGAGCCCTGGCGCCTTCCTTACCTGACAATCACGTACATGACCAGGAAGTTTCCGAAGAGACCCACCACGCACACGACGGAGTAGAGGGCCATGATGGTGATGGCCGTGATCAGGGAAGGACTGCCGGTCGGGGGACACAGGCTGTCGCTCCCGCCCAGCTCGGTGCGGTTCGGACCGCATGGGTCGGACAGGTTGCCATCTGAGTGGGACAAGTTGGCCCAAGAACCGGAGCTAGGTGCTGGGGAGCAACTCCAAGAGTGCGCCAAGGGATCGGTGCAATTGCTGGCGTTTGTGGGGACCGCACCGCTGTCCATGGTGCTGACGGCCGGCTGGAGACCAGGCTGTCCGGGAACCGAGGGCGCTGGGACTTGGGTTGCACGCGCCACGGCCGCTTCCTCTCCTCGCTGCCACGGTCCCTGCTATTTCTTACAGGGACCAACCCTGGCGAAGCCAGAGAAGGACGTCAGGCAGAAGGGAAGAAGTAAGCATCTGACATGATCCTGTGCTCGTAGCCCCCTCCCACTTAAGTAGCATGCAGAGGGTGGGAAGGGGAGGGAAGGCTGTGCAGGACCGCGAGGCTGGAGGGAGGGAGGGAGAGAAGGGCTGGATTTTGCGCAAAGCGATCCAAGGAGTCGGTCTCTCCTCACTGGGTCCTCTTCTGGGCAAACATACCTAAGGAGGGGCGGAACACGAAAGGGAGTTGGAGAAAAGGGATGAGGGGACAGAACGAGTGAGTTTTTGGCAGCAGCAAAGCCTAAGAAAGGGGGCTGACATCACTCCGTTTTTCCAGCCCTGTGTTCTCTTTATAATCTGACGGGAAAAGCATTGACCGGATGCAACCCTGACAATCCTTGCACCCCAACGCTCCTCCATTCCCACTGCCTACTGTGATTATGGGGCAGGGGACACACAACGCTTTTTGTAGTCTTCTTTGCCCCAGGTTTCCACACTCGAGAATAGGTAATCATGATTTTCAAAGGTCCAGCCCTGCAAACCTGTCTGAAACAAGAGAGATCCTTTTTCTTTCTGAAAAAGAAATGAGAAACAAACTTTTGTGCAGGAAACCTGTCCCCTTTACTTCCCATTTCCCCAATTTCTCTTAGAGTAGAAGTTGTATTTCTATCTGATTTTGTTCTGTTGGGGAAGAGGCACAAGAACCTATATATATGAGGGGGTTGTTGTAACCAGGAAAGTCAATTAAAGATACTGTTGACCCTCCACATCCTAAATCTCATAGATCCGGTTGCAATTATATATCCTTTTTATCTTCATACTTCCTAGATAGGCACATGCTCTGAGAAGAAGGGTGTTAAAACCAAATAAAATTTGCATTGTTCCAGTGTTTTTCCTAGTGTAGAAATTCCAGGAGGAACTACACAGATGTATAGAATTGGAGGGGCCCACAACCAGGTGCTTGAGGAACACTGATACCCTTTTAAATTTTGTACCTCACTTTTAAGTCCCCAAGTGCTTCTATTTTAGAAATAAATTTGTAAATACAACAGGAACAATACTTTTTTGTGTGTAAAATTAACACTAATTTTGAAGTAATTCTCATTGTTGTGCATGTATATATTTTTTTAGCCATAAACATTGGGAATAAATATTCCTAATTGGTTGTAGAAAGTTATCTGTACTCTTAAGGAGCAGAGAGAGGGAGTGGCTTGAATGGAACATTTAATTCCAATATTATTTTTAGGCATCTGTCTTGAAAACAGATAACTCATAGGTAAACTGTATTAATCATAGGTTATTTTGCCAATGTTCAGTGTTATTTTTATCTTTTTACATTGTAGCATTTAATTTTAGCAATAAAATGTTACAGAGATTTCCTAGAGACTAATAAAAAATACCTTAAAACATATTCTTCTATGAACTAATGTATCAATTCACTTATACTGAACTGGTCTATCTGCCATCACTCAGTCCCTTAAGGACCCACAGAATCAGCAGCAGCCTATGCTTACTTCATGTGAAAGACAAATCGGAAAAGCACAGTAAGTCCTGTCCTTGGAGTCAAATCATTCTGTGAATCATATATATAACTTTTTGGCTGTGTGAATTTTGCTCTACTGAGTGACAGTTTTTTCATCAGTTAAAAAGGGTTATTAATACCCACCTTATATTTCTGTTAGCAGAATTAAATGAGATATACAATGCAATAATAGTTTAATAAGTGATAACTCATTTCATTTCAAATATTTTAAAGTAACTGAGAAGTCTCTTTTGTAAGTTAAGCATGTTAAACATTAGCATCCTTCAGCTTTTTCTTATAATATGCAGTTTTGAATTCTTTCAGTAGCCTTGGCTTTTATCTATCATATTATAGTTTGTCTATCTGCTCTTAAAGTACAGCTCCAGAACTAAAAATAGTGACCTAAATTACCCCCACCAAAAAATACTGAGCAAGATTATAAACTTCCTCCTTCTACCGATACAGTAGAAGTTACCATTCCTTTTTTTTTTTTTTTTTTCTCTTTGGTCTTATTGCTACCTCAGCTCTCCTTAGGTTTACTATTGACAAACTTCCCCAAACATGTTCCAAATCAAGGAAACAAATATTTATTAAAGATTTACTCTGGACTATAATAGAAGTTGAAGTTATAAAAGGTAGAGACAATTGTTTTTGATCACACAAGCTTATTTCTTATACCTGGTGAGTCATGTTTTGTCTCTCCTATAAATCTGTAGTTGTTTTGGAGGGATCTGAGTATAACACTATAGATTTCTTAATTTTTAAATCACTTCTTCTTGGACCCAGTTTATGATTCCAATCCACCACTGTCTTATGAAATGGTGATTCTGTCATCTCCTGTATGTATGCTTCCTACTTTATGTACTTTATTTACTCTCCCAGCTTTACATACTCTACAATAAGTTTCCTAAGGGTGGGCCTGCTCACTAATACAGTGCTTAGTACATAGTTAACTCTACCTCTCTCTGTCTCCCTTTATATATTAAGTATACATGTAATGCACATATAAAACATTTAAATTTAATTTTAAAAGAATTAGTATATATTTCATAACATTAAAATAATATGGGTGATTTTTAAATGGTGCAGCTTGAAAACAAAACACCTTTAAAAAACTTTAATGGAGACATTTTTGTCCTTTTTAATTCAATATATTCTATTAACAAGCTAGGACTTAAATGTATAGACATATAGACTGGCCATATGACTTTTCTTCTAGAATTACAGTCAAAAAGCAACTCAATTCTCATATCCTTCTCTGGAAACATTTCTTTTTCATTGCATTTTATTAAAAACGTAATCACTCTCTAGAGTAGGATTTTGAAATTTATGCTTCAACTATATATTCTCAACTGAGATTGATGTTTTCCTTTTCTGTTGCTCTTTCTTGTATTTCACTGAGGATAATTACTATCCATCTACTTTGAATGCAGGTTTTCTGGACCTCATTGCAGGTCCTCTCTTAAATTGTATTAACATCTATATCTCAGTATCTCACATCCATTCAATGTACAATTTGGGAACATTCAGAACAAATTTAATTTCATTTTCCAAGTATATTAATACAGCCTTGAGAAACACAGAGAAGAACTTTTACAGAAATGATAAGTTAGTACCACTCAATATATAGCATAAAAAGGACCTCAAATTTCAGCTTTTTATTTATTTGTCATATGATATGTTCTCCTTTTTTCTCCATAATTGCACACTTCCTACCAGAGCTGTCTGAAGTTTATTGTGAAAACTCAAGTCCTTTGTGAAAGCAGGTGGACTGTAAATAAATGAGTCAATTTATCACAAGCCTAATTATTTTATATAACATGAGGTCTAACCACATAATGTTTAATTATCTTGAGCATGAGTATGCTATCTGTATAATAGAAATGTCAGCCTTTTTGTTGATGTTCCTTGCTTAGCCCAGGTTTTCTATTTGATGCAAGAATAATTTATTGTCTATCAGTGTAGATTTAACATCGGTATGAAGCCCATATCACACAATATTTTTTATACAATTTTTTTTCAAAATTGTAGTCATAGCATGGATGGATCTCATGAAAGTGCTAAAAGTCAATCATGTTCCTTGAATTAAAAAACGTATTGGCTTTAGTTACTCATGTAATTGCCATCATCCTGTACTTATTTTAATAGCTTAGTCATGATTTTTTTTTGAGAGTGACTGTTAATGGAACACATGATTAACAGCTATTAATGAGGAACACAGACATAAATACTATGCGTGGAACAATTACAGTGCTTGGAAAAAAAAGGTGGTATCCAAGTTTGTACTGGAAGAATATTTTATGAATTTGTTTGTAGATGTTTATATGTTATCTAATGTCTAAATATGTATAGCTAATGAGAATGCAAGTGAATTATGATACAGTGTTACTCTTGATCACTGAATTGTTCCATAAACATCCAGTAGACTGAATTAGGTACTCTTTATTTACATGGAAAAAAAATGAATAATAAAGGCAAAAAAC
Organism: Cynocephalus volans; assembly: GCF_027409185.1. NCBI lineage: Eukaryota > Metazoa > Chordata > Mammalia > Dermoptera > Cynocephalidae > Cynocephalus > Cynocephalus volans. Next base: position 152,531,299 of record NC_084464.1, on the reverse strand, counting down.
CCTCGCATTGACCTCCACTCAATAAACCTCAGAGGATCCCCGCACCAACCAGCCACAAAAAGAGTAAATAAATAAATAAACAAACAAACCTAAGTGAAAGACATCTGGGATAGAATGGGCAAATGTCCTGGCCTTTAAATAAAAAACAGCTCAAAATCCAGGCTCTACTATTTACTTCCCTATGAATTAGTTAAGTTACTCATGTTTTGTGATACTTGGTTTCCTGTTCTGTGAAATAAAAATATGAGAATCAACTTCAAAAGGGCTTTGCAGGATTGCTTGAATATAATTTATCCCTTGCCTTTTGGCTTTTTATATCTTGTTGTATATGGCTGAAAATTAGCAAGAAAAATTATTGGAAATATTACACCATATTTAATAGTATAGAATTGACCTTAAAGAGCCTGATTCTTTTAAGGGCCAGAAGATGGTGTCTATGGGTCCAACTCAATCAACTCTTTCTAGAATTCATCCAAGCAACCAGTTTAAGTGATTCACAGGTCTAAATATCTTCCTTAAAGTCTGGAACCTCATTTCTATTAGAGTCTTGCTGTTTAATTTCCAGTTAAAGAGGTTTGCTGATATGTTAGTATAGTCTCTTACCACTTTACATTTAAATAAACAGTTGTCAGATCTTTTGGTCCCAAGACTCTTTGCACATTTAAAAATCATTGAGGGTTCAAAGAGGTTCTGTTTATGTAGGTGACATTTATCGCTTTAGAAATTTAAATAGATTTCTTAATCAATTCATTTGAAAAAACAATAAACCTAATACACATAAATATGAATACTAGGAAAGAAACCTATATTTCCCCAAAATATTTGGTGAGAAGAGCAGCATTGTTTTACATTATGCAATTCTTTTAAATGTCTCATTTAGAAGAAGACAGCTGGATTCTCATATCTTTTTCTGCATTCAATCTCTTGCAATCTGTTGTTTGGTTGAGTATAAATCATATGTGTTGTTGGAAAAGGGAGGGGTACTGTAGTGGCCTTTACAAATAATTCTGGGTATTTTTCTTTGATACAAAACCCAAACTTAACAAGTGCTAGTTTCTTTAAGGTTTGTTGGAACGTGGAAATTGAAACAACATAAACTATGTTTTTGTACACAGATACACTTAAATCCTTTGGTCTGTCTTCTGCTTTCAATGAATCTGCTACTCATGTATGATTTTGTAACATCACGCATTCATCATTTGGAAAATATCGGTTCACTGTATTATGTCACTTTCCAAATGCGGAACCATTTCTTTATGTAATATTAGCAAATCAGATTTGTTAATATCACCACTGGTCTTAGAGGAAATTTTTCCAATATTGAGTTGCTGTCAAGTTTGTAGTGAAGGACAAAAAACACCCAATTTCCAATTTTGTTTGAATGCCTGAATTTTATTATTTGTAATAAATACTTTCAGTTTTCCTTGAGGTGATAAACTCACATCCTTTGTTTTCAGAAAAATATCTGCAACCATACAATTCTGAGTAAAGGTATTTTATCTTTCAGTATTCTTTAAATAAAAGAAGTGTTCTGTGGCAAGCGTGTTTAGTTCAATTCACAGCTCAAACAATCACACAGGTGCTTTTACTTGGAAAGAGCATCCTACTTTGGTTTGTGGCAGAAGTGCTCTGTGTGTACTTTCCATTTCAGAACACAAAATACTAAAAGACGTGTACTCAAGGGTCAAGATTCAATAAAATTAATATTTTTTGCTGATCCATCAATGATATTTTAAAAGTAGAACTTTTTTTCTTTTCTTAATGAAAGTCTGTAAAGAATACAATGACTACTAAGGACAGTGTGGCATAGTGAATCAACCCCTGCTAGGGTGCTAGCAGTTTTATTCACCATTTAGTCTATTTTATTTTTTTGTACCACTGATGAAAATTTCAATACACTGAAAAAGCATAAAACTTTCTAGAATTGTTATTAAAATAGTTTTGACCTCGTCAATCCTCGGACCATACTCTCAGAACCACTGATTTAGATTATTGTGATAATGTCCTAGCTTTCTTGCGTGTTTCCTGTCAAGCCATTGAACATCTGTATTGGTGCCATATAAGTCTTTTTAAAATCAGTCCTTGAGCAAATCACTCCATTGCACCATAGCCTCCAATGACTCACTAAAACAACAACAACAACAACAACAACAACAACAACAACAAAACAAACAAAAACACGTAACCTCTATTCTTGTCTATGTACTACTCTCTGCTTCTTTTCCCTTGAGTCTCTGTTCTCTGCTCCCTGAATTTCCATGTTCCACAGATTACAGAGAAAGCGATGGGGGCAGCACTTTTCTAGCATTTTAATTCTGCTGTTGAACTATTAAACATCTGCCTTTGTACCAAAGACCTCCTTACTTTGGTGTTTATACCATTGGGCTACTCTACTTTTATTAAAAACAGGCACCCTATTTATGTTTTCATCTCCATTCCAAGCCCTGCCCTTTGTTGATCTTCTCTCTGTTTTCTCACAGCCTCACTTACTCCTCCTCACTTTAAAATCTGGCTGCTAAAACTATTGGTGTTTTAGTCTTGTCTTATAGGATCTCTCCTCTTGATATTCTTTACTGTCTCTCTCCACAACTTTATTTCTTGATTATCCTCCTAGTTGGACAATTCCTTTTTGCCTATCTTAATGGTATCTTCTTTCTTTGCTTGCATCTTAAATTTGATGTTTTTTCACGTTCTTTCTACCAGCCATCTCAAAATGCTCTTCCAAAGCAATCTCAAATCATTCTTGTCTTGATTTTATCCTATGTGGAGATAGATCTAATCTAAATCTCTAGTTCTGAGTTTTATCTAAAGCCTCAGATTGAAATACACATGAGTTTGGTAGACATTTCTACTTAAATAACTCATGGGCACTGAAAATGCAACTTGCCCAAAGTATTCCCATCTTCCTATTCAAGCTTATTTTCCTAATGTTATCATCATCTCCTGAGTCTCCTAAGCCAGAAGCCTAGCAGCCATTCTCAGCACTTTTAGGTTGGCAGTATCACGTAGTGTGGCTCATAAATTCTGATGCCCTATTTCTTGGTAAAATCCTGTTAAACCATGGACAAGTGGTGTGACTATGGACAACTTACTTAATTTGCTGATAGCCCATTTTTTTTCATTTTTAAAATTGCTTTGCCTATAGTGACTACTTCATAGGGATATTATATGAGGGGACTTCAAAAAGTTCATGGAGAAATGGAATTAAAATATAAAAGTAAAAAATGTAAACTTTATTTCTCAACACAAACTCTATCAAGTTCAAGACACCTTTGTAAGCACTGATAACCATTTAGTCAATCCCTAAATAAATGATGGTCCTGGGAATTTGATCATGTCAATGCTGTCTTTCTTACATTATGAACCAAAGAAAATGGGTGCCCTTTAAAGATCTTATTAAGCTAGGAAAGAAAAACAAAACAGAAGGAATCAACAGGACTGTAAGATGAATGCTTAGTGATTTCCCATTGAAACTCTAGCAAAATTGCACTTATTTGATGAGAGGAATGAATACCATTGTGGTGGAGAGGGACTCTCTGGTGAAGCTTTCCCAGCCATTTTTCTGCTAATGTTTTGGCTAACTTTATCAGAACACTTTTATAATAAGCAGATGTTATATTCTTTGGCCCTCCAGAAAATCAAGCAAAATGCTTTGGACATCACCCCAAAACTGCTGCTATGACCTTTGCTCTTGATTGGTCTGCTTTTGCTTTGACTGGACCACTTCCACCTCTTGGTAGCCATGGCTTTGATTGTGCTTTGTCTTCAGGATAGTATTGGTAAAGCCATGTTTCATTTCCTGTTGCAATTCTTTGAAGAAATACTTTAGGATCTTTATCCCACTTGTTTGAAATTTCCATTGAAAGCTCTGCTGTTGCCTGTAACTGATCTGGGCACAATAGTTTTGGAACCCATCAAGCAGAAAATTTGGTGAACTGTAATTTTTCAATCAGAATTGTGTAAACTGAACCAATTGAGAAGTATCTGGTGTTGGCTATTGTTTCTGCTGTTAATCATTGGTCCTCTTCAATTAGGGCATGTACAAGATTAATTTTTTTCCTGGAAAATTGATGTGGATGGTCTGTGGCTGTGGGCTTTAACATAAACATCCTCTTGTTACTTCTTGAAAAAAGTTATTTATTTGTAAACTGCTGATTTCTTTGAGGCATTGTCCCTGTAAACTTTTCATAAAAAATTAGTGATTTCATCATTCTTTCACCCAAGCTTCACTATATATATTTGATGTTTGTTCTTGCTTTTAGCATAATTCATGTTGCTCTAATAAGCAGCTCTTTTCAAACTGATGTCTTATCCTTCTTAGTGCCTCAAACTATGCCCTGTTCAGACTTGTTATAACAAGTTAGTACGAGTTTATTATGGTGCAAAAAAAAAGTTGCATGATAGTTTTTCATAATATGTATTTTCAGTAAACTTTTTGAAGACGTCTGGTATGTATTAAATGAACTTTTTATAAATAAAGCACTTACAAGAGACCTCAGCCCACATAAGCATGTTATAAATATTTATTAAATAAAATCATAGACTGCTCTTATTCCCTTTTCGTTCCCACATTCAGTCATCATTGCTGAATCTACCTTTTAAATTTCCTATCATTCTTGGTATCACTCTTCTAGCTCAGACTTTTATTGCGTATGCAGAGTTATACAATAAGCTCTTAAATGATCTGTCTCCCTCTCTACACATTTGCCCTACTCACTATTGCCAAAATGAGATTTCAACTTTGGAAAATGGACTGTGCCATTCCTGATCGTGCTTGTTGGCTCCCCATAATTTACAGGATAAAGCTGAATCTCCTGACATGTAGGCCTTTCAAGAAAGACCTTTCTAGCTGTTTGCACATTGCTTCCCATGAATACTGAACAGCTTAGAGTTCCCTGTACTTGCCATGCTCTTTTTTGTCTCTGTGTTTTGGCTCATTTTCTTCTGTAGTACACAGCAGACATTTAATAAACATTTGCTGACTGCAGAAAGGCACTGTTTGTGTTGACAGCATAGACTGGCAGTGATGCTATATGCAGATCTTAAGTCATTTTGGTAGTGATAGATTGCTGAGAAAATAGTGTAGACCCAATGGTTAGACGCATTCTGGACAAATGGAGCAGAGTATCCCAGAACTGAATGTGCTTGTGCCAATTAATTGATTATTTTTCCTTTAAGCACTTTTGGTAAAATAATATGAGGGTACTTCAAAAGATTCATGGGAAAATAGAATTAAAAGAGAATACAAATCTTTCCATGAACTTTTTGATGTACCCTTGTAACTTAAAATGGTCTAAATACCCATATTTTTATATTAACATTAAGAGAATGCATTTTTTTTTTTTTTGGTTTATCCATCCATTGTTTATTTTTGAAGCTGCAAGAAAATATACACTCATGCACAAATTTACATATAACTATTGAAACCAAATATATTTTGTTTCCCTCTCCACATCATCTTACACAAAAAGGAAGCATACTACAACCTGGTGAATATACTAAAACCCACTGAATTATACACTTTAAAAGAGTGAATTTTATGATATGTGAATTATATCTCAAGCAAACAGAAAGGACATTGTTGGGGGGAGGGGGGAGGGAGAAGGGAGGGAGGTTTTGGTGATGGGGAGCAATAATCAGCCACAATGTATATCGACAAAATAAAATTTTTTAAAAAAATTGTTAAGTGAAGAGACTGCATTTTTGAAATAAGATTTAAAGAAATATAAACTGCTTTTTCAGAGCTTTTGATGGGATTAAACTACCACAGAAACTTTTAATTTTTTTCTTATTGTTCATAATGTAAAGTTAAAACAAACTACCATGATAATCCTAGAATTAACTTACACTTAGATTCTTTGTGGCTGGAATTTCTGCCCATTACCTTGGATTACATATTCTAGCCTTCATCTGTATCCATGTGTAGGTAGAGGGAGTGATGGGGTTTGGGTGTATTGTCCTCCCAGAACTCATGTGGAAATTTGATCCCCAATGTGGCAGTGTTGGAAGCTGTTTGAGTCAAAGTGGCAGATCCTGTATGAATAGATTAATGCTTTCCCTGGAGGGGGTGGGGGTGGTGATTGAGTTCTCTCTCTATTAGTTCCCACAAGAGCTGGTTGTTTAAAAGACCCTGGTACCTCGTCTGTCTCTCTCTCTCTCTCTCTCTCTCTCTCTCTCTGGCTTCCTCTTGCCTTGTGATCTGCTTGTACCAGCTGGATGCCTGCCATTTTCCACCATGAGTAGAAGAAGCCTGAGGGCCATGCTGGATGCAGCTGTCCCAGAAACATGTGCCAAATAAACCTCTGTTCTTTATAAATTACCTGGTCTCAGGTATTCTGTTATAGCAACACGAAATGGACTAATACAAGGAGTATTAGTATAACTTTATCTTAGTTTTTGTTTGTGTTGTGACCCTATTCATACGGAAACAATAAAAGCAATACAAATAGCTTAATGTTGTTTTTCACTCGATCCTTCCCATCCCTATATAATGTTTCCTCTTTTACTGAAAAAATTGTACAATTTGATATAGGACAAGGTCTATCACCCAAATCTTTTCTCTAGTCTCTCCGTACTCCAAATCCTGGGTGGAAAATAAGCAAAAAAATTTTTAAAAATAAATATAAATATTCTAGTGGGAAATCTGAATGCATATATTTGGTTAATGTTACCTATTCTTTTTTTTTTTTTTTTTTGGCTTATAATTTTACTTGTTTTATCCTCATTTTTCTTGAAAGAATCCATGCATGCAGTAAGACTTTTTATTGAAGCAAGCTGACACTTCCAGGCCCATTCTTGGTAATAGCCTACTAATTAAAAATTTAAATTCTTAAAGAGACAGACATAGTCCTATTTTTCATATTTTAAATTTTTCTTGGCATAAAAGGTCTAAAATTTTAGTGTCCCCACAAGGCCTGTCTTTTAATTTTCTTAATCAAGTTTGAGAACCTCAAGAGCAAAAACTAAGATTTACACTTCTTTGTAAATATATCAAAATGTCTCCTTCTTAAATGTAATGTATACCAAGAGGAGGCTCAGAAGAGTATAATATGTCAAGTATTCTGCTAATCTTTAAGGAAACGTACACCTGAAACATACAAGGGTGTATTTATCTTCAAACATTTCCTGATAGGAGGCTACAGAATTACCAGTGACAGCCCTTAGTATTTCTAGAAGAATTTCATCTGGAACTGTGCTTCTTTATAGTTGACGTATCCTTTAATGTAGCAGCAAATGTTTAAGTCTTCATTCTTTGAGGGTAGAATTGATTTTCTGAAATAATAAAAAAATCATTTCAAGACAAGTTTATAATATTGTGTTCATATAATTTTATTTTGGGTTTAAAAAACATTCAGTCTTGCAGTATGAATGTGGATTTATTTTTAAATTCGTCATACATTTTTTGAGGCAATTTTAAGATTGTTTTTTCAAGCAGCAAGTATTTTGAGAAATATATAATCTTACATAATGGCCAATTTGAAAGATTCCTTTCATTTAGATATTCAAATTCTAGAATGCTTATTTTTTTAAAAAAGGAAGCATTTAATTTGTTGTCATATTGTACATATACAATAATGTCAGTCATATGTATATTTGAATATTTTAAGGGCAAATCAAATTTTGTCCCAGAGAGGGGATGTAGAAAACAGTATAAGAGTAGGGGACCTATAAGCTAGACCAAATATATTAGCATTATTAAGAGAAGTTGTAATATATTAGAAAAAGTTGTGGGGGAGAAATTATGTTTTCAGAAAGAGAAGAGAGGGATATTAATGGGGTTGGGGGTGGAGTGCCTGGGAGAAAAGTCTAATGATGAATATAAGGAAGGTGGGCCTTAAACTGAAAGAGAAAATGCTTTATTTTTCTGGGGACATAAAGAACACGAAGAGAAAGGTTATGTTAGGTCTGGGGACAGTAGTGTTTTCAGGAGTTGAGTCCTCATTCGTGGACCTATAGATTGGATAAGAAAATGACATCGTGCTTAGAAGAGAGTATCTAATGCCTTCTCCTGGGGCAACATAAGTAGACTTAATCTATTTTTATTACTTGTCAGACTGTAATGGGTTTTAGACTTCCACATTTTCAATGATCAGGACCAGAAAAGACAAGAAAGGGAATTATTGGAGCACAATAGAAAATGAAAGAGGACTTTGAATCCAGGGATGTGTTTATGGGACAAAAATCTCTTCTACGTTTACACCTGGATTCCAGCAGCAGAATGTCAAACAAAAGTCAGAAGAAGTTAGGGAATATTTTGTCTGTGATTTCCCTGGCGAGTGCCATGAATAGCCACACTTTCAACATAGTGAATAACTTAATGCCTTTCACATGGTATGTGATCATAAATACATAGTGTTTGATTGTAGATAGAGCAGTTGACTTAATTGACTAACTGGATTGAGTGGGTAGATGACAAAGGATAAGACACAGTTAAATAGTAATATAGCACCTCCACTTAAATGGTCTGATTTTTTGGTGGTTGTTGAGTATGAATTATTTCATTCCCATTTTACTAATTTGGAAACTAAATTATTCATGCAACTTAATAATAGTCACCTGTACAGAAAATAGCAGAATGGGACTTAAGGAAGTTAGGTGTTGGGGAGGCTTCATGACTCCTTCAGACTTCTTTCCTTAATGACTTCTCACAATTCATGAGTATGAATAACATGTTTTCTCAGAACCAACTGTATGCCAGGCACTGTACTGGGTGCTTTACTTGTAATAACCTTATGAGATAGGTACTACCCTAGGTCTTTCTATCCAGGAAAGTAAACTAAGCTCTGAGAGAAGACAGAGTAAGTGATTGCAGACACTATTCTCTTTGGCCACTGCAGTCCTCCATGGTCTCATGTACACCTGTGCACCAATGCCATTAAAAGCCTAGAAGAGATACTGTTCATCCTAAAGACCCAGGTTTATTATACACATGACCGAACACACTGTGACCATATCAAATCTTAGGTAGATTTTTGGGCACAACAAATAAATAACATCCATGGGGGGAGGAAAAGAGAAGGGGAGAGAGAGGAAGGAAGAAGAGAAATTGGTTTATAATGTGATGTCAGGTGGTGATAAGTGTCAGGGAGAAAAGTCAACTTTGTGTCAAAATCAGATCGGAAGCCAAATGAGAAACCAAACTAAGAGGTATACTGGAGTATTTGTATTTGATTATGGAAATGAGATTATAGCCTTTAAGGTGATAAACCCAACCATATTTTTATTTCCAGATATAATGATTAACTATTGGGTTTTTTGTTTGTTTGTTTGTTTCTAAAGAACTTTTTTTTCCTGTCATTTTGGCTGATAACCTGATTTCCAATAGAGAAACTACACCAGACTCAGTCTCTTTCTCTGTTGTATACTAGAGCACCTATCACAGTGAAAAACACAGTCCATGCATATGGTGCTTTCACACATGCCAACATACCTGTTACTATTACTAACTCCAGAAAATAACTTCATGTTATATTACAAAAGTTGAATTAGAATTCATAGACTCCAAAATACCATTTGGTATAAATTCTTCAAATTCAATTCTAAAAGTTATAGTATTACAAAATGTTTTATCAGAATTTAAATTCTTTACTTATACCAAGTAAAGTACATTCTAAAGAAATTTAGCTACTCTCTACATACATACCACCTTTTTCTCTTCCTACTTGAATTAAAGGTAATTGTTTTTATAAAAAATTTTGTTTTCTTTATACATTTTTTATCGTAAACATATATGTATATGTATTAACAGTGCCCCTCTTCCATTCTTAGGTAATTGTTGACACACTATAGTTTTTTTCTCCTATTGCTTTCTTATACTTTTTGTATATAATTTTATAACATGTTACCTTAAATTTTCTTGTGCTAGTACATAATGATGTGTAGAGATATTATTCATTTCTTTTTGTAGCTGTGAGTGACTGCTTTGTGTGAATGTACTGTAGTTTATTCAACCACTCCCTTATTCACGGACATTTGAGTTGTTCTCAGATTTTTCCTATTACAAACAGCAATGCAATGCATAGCCCCGTACTTTTTGTGTTTGTTTTTGCCAGTGTGCCTTTGAGATAGATTCTTGGAATTATTTGGGGGTTAAATGATAAATGTGTATGTGATTTGGCTAGATATTTTAAAATTTCACTCCTTGGGAATTGTACATTTTGCAACTCTGCAAGAAATGTATATGAGTGCCCGAGTCTTTATGAATATGACAATAAGAGTATGGTTTCAACCTCTTGGATTTCTGCCCATCTAGTAGGTGAGAAGTGGTATCTCAATATAATTTTAATTGCATTTTCTTATCAGTGAAGTTGAACATTTTTCCTTACAGTTAAGAGCCATTTGCCTTTATTGTTTTATGGCCTCTCTGTTCAATTTCCTGTCCCACTTAAAAGTAGGGTTATTAGTCTTTTCCTTCTTTATTTTAGAAGCTCTTTATATGTTAGGGATATTAATACTTAAGCTAATATTTTTTCCTCAGTTTGTCATTTGTCTTAATTTGCTCCTGGTGTCTTTTGCCACACAAAAAGTATCTTTCTATTCATGCATTTATATTTATTCATTTTTCTGTATTGCTTCTGGGCTTTTAGTAGTAGTTAGGTGAGATAAATTTCCCACTCACAAGTTACAGAAGAATTTGCCTATGTTGGCTTCTAGTACTACAGTGTTTTATTTTTTTACAATCTACCTTTTGATTCTTTTGGAATGTATCCTCATGTATGGTGTAAGAAATGGATCTAATTTTTGTCTTTTTTAAGTATGGCTATCCAGTTATTTCAATTCCACTTGCTAAAAACTACATCTTTTCCCCTTAGACTAGAGATGCCACCTTAATTGTATTCTGTATTATATATGTATATGTGTAAATGTAACCAAGTTGATTTCTGATTTTTATTCTGTTCCATTAGTCTCTCTTTTAACACAATAAATTACACACTGATACGAGATTTTTATTGTTTTTTAATAACTGATAAGACTAGCCAATCCCTCTTACTTTAAAAATATTTTTGCTTCTCTGTTTTCAAATGATATTTACAGATAACTTGTCTAGTTCTGGGAAAGAGAACCTGATGATTTTTCAGTGGTGTTGTATTAATTTTCTAAATTACCTTAGGGTGAACTGATCTATTTATGATGTTAGTTCTTTCTAAGTACATGGTATATCTTTTCACTTGTTCAAGTTTAATTTTGTGTCATTTAAGAGGATTTTATAGATTTCTTCCTAGATATATGGACATTTCTTATTAAAATTTAGCATTTAGTCTAGACAAAATGTATTACAAATGTGATCTTCTTTTTCATTATATCTTCTATTTGGTTATGTTTTATATATGTAGAATATTGCTTTTTGTATGTTAACTTTTTACACCCTGAAACTTTATTAAATTCCCTTATTGTTTTATGGTATTTTTTTTTTTAATTTTGGGAAATTTCAATTTCATTTTTGCCTGGGATTACATACCTTAAATTATAGCAATGGGGAAATTACTTCACTTTAAAGTTCAAAACCCCATAAAGCTTTTTAGAAATACATATACTACATAAATGATATAATATCTATGCTCAATGAGCCTGGCACTAACACATCCTAGGTCGTAGCTTAGAGTGACGTCTCTGCTTAGATCAGCTGTTGTCTACATTCAGCATAAGAAAATTGTGAGTCATCGTACCTTGAACAGTCATTAAAATAGTCATTAAGGTTTTTGTATATATGATGCTTCATGTACAATTTGTCAGTTCCTCTCATTGTCTGTAAGCATGCATTTCTTTCTGGCTCTCAATCTTTCATTTCTTCATGAAATGAACCACTAGCTGCCCAGCATTTTGTCAGTGGTAGGAAACCCTTTAAATATCAAGTTATGTTTCTCCTTCTCTCATATTCTTTAAATTGCTTACCAGTTTATTTAGAGTAAAATAAAAGTTCTTTCAGTGCCTACAAGACCCTAAAAGATCTGTGCCCCAACTTCCACCCTCCACCACCTCTGTGACCTTATTTTGCACCATTTTTCTCCTCAATTCCTCTAACTGCCTCATGACCTTTGCACTTGAAATATTTCTCCCAGATTTCTCTGTGGCTTATTCCTTCACCTTTTAAGGTGTCTTATCAATTAGATCAATAACCCTTTCTGTGAGCACTCTTTTAAAGTAGCATCCACACTAAGGTACATGCATCCTTGGCTCTATTTCTCACCCCTTCCATGTCTATACCCCTTACTATGTGACTCTTCAATTCTCTCTCCCAGTGGGTGGGTGACTTTCCCTGCTCTTTAATTCTAGGTTCAGTAATATGACTTTCACTGGCCAATGGAATGAGTTGGAAGTGGCAGTGTGCCAGTTGCAAGCCTAGGTCTCAAGGAACCTTGGCTGTTTCTACATGTTCTCCTGCACCTCTTGCATGGCCCTGAGCACCTGCTCAGACTAGCTTGCTGGAAGCTGAGACACAGGTGGGTCAGAGCTGAGTTGCCCCAATCTCCTCAGCCACGGCCAGACATGATCAGCCTACAGTCAGCCAACCCAGCCAAGATCTGCATAGTTGACTGAACCCAGACACATGTGCAGTAAACACCTATTGTTGAATGCAGCAGTCTTGTGGCTATAGTAAATGAACAGACACACATTAACACTGTATTTTACTAAGCTTTATTTAGCACTTATGACTATCCAACCTATTAAATTTTACTTGTGTGTTTATTGTTTTCTATCCTTTAATGCCAACTCCATGAAGGCAGGGAATTTTGTCTGGCATAAAATTGGTTCACAAGAAACATGTTTTTTTTGATGAATAAATTTACAAATTCCTTCTGTAAGTTTTGCCAAATGCATTGATTATTTCAGGCACTTGAATGACACTGTTGATAGAATTTTTCAAACTATTTGTTCACTCTCACATACACAGATATATAAATGATTTAAATTAAATGAACAATGCTGTTTCTAAACTTTCCTTAGAATTTCATATATTATTTTTTGAAAGTTTCCTGGCTGCAACTGATTGATACTCCATACATCATTTCTTTCATTGTTATTATTCTCTCTTGGTTACTGGCTGAATTAAAAGAGCAGGAATCAAAATTTGGGGGCTCAAAGTTAATGTTCACTTGAAAACTCTCTTCCCTCCCCTTTTTTTACAAGCCTAAATCATCAAGGATATTGAGGAATAAACATTATTAAACAAATTTACTCATATGCTATAAACTCAGTGTTTGCACCCTGTGCCCCCCTTCATATGTTGAGATTCTTCTATTCCCCAATATGATTGTAGCTGAAGATGAGGCCTTTGGGAAGTAACTAGAATATTGCTTTTTGTATGTTAACTTCTTGAAGTTGGAGCCCTCATGATGAGATTAGTGCCCTTATAAGAAGAGACATTCCACGGAGTCTGCTTTTTATTTCCAAACATTGTTGAGGATGAATACATTTAAAGAAAGAAAAAAATTATTTTTAACTGATGGAAATGTAATTGAAAACAAAGAGAAATCATGACCAAAATTCTACCTATGAATCTGAGATTCCAGCCAGGGCTCATGGATGCTGAAATGTGGTACTACTTGCCACTTTCACCCTTTAGAGAGATTATAGCAGAGAGGGCTCAGAAAATAAATGTCACCATAAAGAGTGCTGTTTGACCAAAAGTATTTTTAGCCAAAGTCTGCCCAGCAGCTCTTGGCAGAAGGAAAGAGATGCATCTATTCACAATTTAGAACAAAGACTGAGGAGCCATCTACTGCTGCTTTTTGAGAGGTGATGATTCCTAACAATTTATAAGTATGGGAAGTTTCCATCATGACAGCAATTCGAACACAAATTTTTATTTCTACTGAATTTTACTTGTTTGAGATTATTTCAGAAGTTTGTCGACTATTTCAAACCCACCGTTTAAAAGTCTTATACTATTAAGCTTTTATTATTTAGCTCATAGTAAGCCTTTTGTTGATGTAATGATTGCAAATACATAATTCCATTGGCATTATTAAGTTGGTTCTATCACATGAGTCAAAACATGCAATTAATTCTTTTCCTCACCTGTGTTCTTGAGACAGAGTTTCCATGGTATAAAGAGTCAAATTGGAGAAGATATTTAAGTTTTTACATTTGGAAGGGGGGGACCAGTAACTTAAATTATTTAGTTGACAGCTGAAGTATTGCTTGAATTGTTTGGAAACTTGACTCACTCTGACTCTCCAAGTTATCACTCTTTTAGTTCTGAATGAACATTTTTTTTTTTTGTATTTGAATTTAAATCCAACATCTCTGCAAATATTGCTGTGACACAGTTTGAATAGTACCATCTGTATTAGTAGTCCATCTGTGAAATAAATAAATAAATAGGCCTAGCTTTTCTCTTTATGTCAACAGCTGACAAAGATGTTTTTTTTTTTGAGAAAAAAATGTTCTAAAATAACCTGCACATGAAAGAAATGGAAAAAATATGAAATCATTTTAAAATTTTATTGCGGTCAGAATATTTTTAAATTTTTTGTAGTATTCAAGTAATTGAGACATATGTATTATTTCAATTCTAATTACTTGGGCTAAATTCTTTATGTGTGTAACCTTGTGCGAATGCATATGAAGTAGTTTTTATTTATACTGAAAAACAACAATTTTGTAAAGCTGTTCATCTGCTGAAGCTTTTCTCTCTTCTCTTCTTTACTTGCTGATTTTTCTAAATACTTAATTTCTATAGATGGGAGCCCTAGATTTCCCTATAAGTTGTCCAAGCTCCCAAATGTTTGATAAAATTAAGAAGTAATCACAGGCACTCTGAAATGATTTCTATAAAACCATAATTTGGTATAACTATCACTTATTCCATAGCCACTGGGTAAGCACAGATATGCACAGAGGCACACACACATGTCTTATCATTCGTTGTGGTTAATTTGGGGTGCTGACTTGACTGGATACGGAAACACCTAGACAGCTAGCAAAGCATTATTTTTGGATGTGTCTGTGGAGGTGTTTTTGGAGGAGGTTAGCATCCCACTGAGTGGACTGAGTGGGAAAGATCTGCCCTCAATGCGTGCAGGCAACATTCAATAGGCTCTTGGCTCAGATAGAAAAAAAATAGGAAAGGTGGATTGGTCTTCTCTTTCTCTTGGAGCTGGGATGCACGCTTCTTCTGTCCTTGGACATCAGAACTTCAGGCTGTCTGGTTTTTGGACTCCAAGACTTACACCAGTGGCCCCCTGGGTTCTCAGGCCTTTGGACTTGGACTGAGCCTCACTGCCAGCATCCCAGGGTTTCCAGCTTGCAGACAGACTGTCTTGGGACTTCTCAGCTTCCATTATTACATGCAACATAACTGATAATTTCCGTATTAAATCCCCTTTCATACATCTATATATATTGTATTAGCTCTGTCTCTCTGGAAAACTCTAATATATCATTTAACTCTCAAAATTGGTAATGACTATTTCTGTGCTGGTTGTTCCTCATCTGCCTACTCTTCCATCACTGGGACAAGGTAGAATGCATAAAATTCAAGAGATGAATGTCAGATAGCCCTTATGCCTGCTCTTCCAGCAAATGCAGTGCAAAAGACTTCTACAACAGAACAAATTGGCCCTGTCTTCCCCTGGACCATGCTGTTTCAGTAATGTGCCTTGTACTGCTGCTTCTGCTACAATGTGGAAGAATATCAGAGTTCTATGCTCTGGGTTTCCAGGAAAGGTTTTAATGAGATGCTAGGGCTGGTCCTTCTCACAGAATGACATTTATTGCATGTAACAACCACAAGAACAAGGGCCTGCAATTACATAAAAAGCAGAAGCCCTTTTCTTTCATCTTGGAACGACCCAGTTTTGCCACATCCTCTTGACTGAATTTTCTTGTTTGTAGGAGAACGGGGCAATTAGTTCTTGCAAAGTCATTACTGCTCACTGAATGGAGAAGCCTTCCTGGCACAGCTGCTCGTTCATGTTTCTTCCCCTCTTCCTAGTGAGTTTTTAAGTGCAGACTTAGTGCAAGCTTACTGTATTACGAGAGAGCACACCTTCTTGAGCTCTGTGGAGTATTTGCCTCCAAATGAACCTGGAGGGCTTCCCAGCTTTGGTGCTGATGGATTTGTTCTCTTTACAGAAAAACAAAGAGTTTTTGGTGGGGAGGGTGGCTTGAACAGCAAGGGAATGCATATGCAGTGATGGGCCAAGGACAATTTGCCAGAATGTTGAAATTAAAATTCTAGTTATCTAGCTCAGATATAAGATCAAAAGTGGTTTGTGATTTGACTGTGAAACATCTTTGCTCACTAATGTAACTAGGAATACTCTATTAAAGGGGTGACATTCTCAAATAGAGAAGAGCCATTCTTCTTAAGATAATATACTAATGGTTGTCATTTACTGAGATCTATGGTCCAAGCACTGTTTAAATTCATATAATCCTCATAACAATGCTATGAGGTAAACATTATCCCTCTTCCTATTTTATAGATGGGAAAATTGAGATATAATAGAAAAAATAAATTGTCCAAGTTGTCAGAGTTAATATGGAGTGGAACTGGGTGTCCATTGGGTGGTCCGGCTCCTAACCTATGTTCCTAACCACTTTCCTCTACTGATGCTCACTACATCATGTCTTCTGAAGCATTGGCTTTGGAGTTAGGCAAGCTGGGCTTAGACCCTAGATCTGACACTTCCCAGTTGTGGGTCCTTGGGTTAGGGGGTAAACTTCCACAAACCTCAGTTTCTTTATCTGTAAATGTAAGATAATAAGGTCAACCTCACTGTGTTTAGACAGAGTAGGATATGCTTGGCACACTTACTTGGATGAAAACAGTTAAAAAGTAGTCCCTTCATTTTAATTTTTTATGTTGTCATACTCACATTAATTAAGACAAGCTTCTTGACTGCCTCATTTCAAAGAGATACTCTGATCATTTCTATAACTATGTTTATCAGTTCTTCATCGATCTATATCTCACCCATATGTGGTAGAAGAACTAAAGAATTCTCATACTTGCTGAAAATATCCTGCAAGTTTAGCCCTTTTTGCAGTAAAATTGGAGGAAAAGCACATCTTGACATTAAGTCTGAGGTCAAGCCCTCTGTCTTTGGCCTGGTAGTGTTTAGTTTTATGTAGTCAGAGAGACAATGTTTTCATAGAGACATACATCACATAAATTACTGAAATTTTATGAGAATCTGTGTTATAAACCATGTTTCAGTTAAATAGAAAGGATATCTTTGGTTGGATAATTGATTTATAAAATTGGGTTGTTCCTAATGAGTTGTTGCAATAGGTTGGTTTGCACAAACATTGATAGACAGAATGGATTTCCACACATCTTTCAAGACTGTGAACTGTCATGAGGTCTTACTTTTTTGAGGACACAGGCAACTTTAATTCTTTCCCTAGCTTATTTATTTGCCCCAAACTGGTACCACGGCAAATATTCAGAGTCTACTGCAATGTGAAATGTGTGGAAAGATATGTAAGCACACTGTGAAATCACCTTCTTCACAAATTTCTTCCTTGACTCCACGTCTGCCTCTGTTCACCACTCCGCATCCCTGGTTGCCTTCATAATCATTTCTCCTGAGTTATTTGTCATTCATGCAGTTCCTGTCTGCTCACCTCCTATCACTTCCCAACCTACTTAATCTGGCATTCACTTCTAATGCTTCACAAAAACTCTTCTTCAAAAAAATTACTCTTGATTTCTTCCAATTGACCCATTTCTTTTGTCAACCTACTCACTATCCCTTTCTTAAAACACTTTCCTTTCTTGGCTTCTGTAACATCACACTGTCCTCTATTTCCCCCCTTTCCCTCTGGCCCCTCCTTCTTACCCTCTGCCTAAAATCTAGATGTTGGAATTCCTTGGTGATAAATCCTAGGTGGCCCTGGTTACATTCTCTAACTAGGTGTTTTTCCAGTCCGGAGCTTTTAAATATAATCTAAATTACAATAACTACCAAAATTGTATTTCTATTTCATACCCCTCCTCTGAAACATTTGTTCAGCTGGCTGGTTGAAGTCTCTATTTTGATCACTACTAGGCATCCTAAACTTGGTGGACCCAAAACTGAACTTCTGATTTTATCTCCAAAACTTTGTCTCACTCAGTCTTTTGCCATCTCAGTAAATGACGTCATTGTTCACCAAACCAGCAACTTTTGAGAGTTAAGCTTGTTACCTCCCCTTCCTTTATTCCCACACATTTGTCCATAAACAAACTTTCTATCCAAAATGACACTCATGCGCTCCTTGACTTTTCCACTGCCACCCTCACAGTCTGTCTCACCAGCATTCTCATCTGGACTCCTGCATTAGTTTCTGAGTTGATATCTCTGTTCCACTGTTGCCTTCCTCCAAGTGGAGTACACATATGGAATTAGAGTGGTCTTTCTAGAACGTCAAGATAAGCTTGCTCTTCCCCTGCTTTAAACTCTTCAATGACCATTGCACTCAGGCCCCTAGACAATATGGCTTTTGCTTTTCTTCCAAACTCATCTGGTTCCACTTCCCCCCTTGCTATAATTCATCCTTAGTGGCCTTATTTTTATTTCCTTGGATGCACCAAGTTCTTTTCTTTCTCACTATTTCAGCACAGATTTCTCCCTCCACCTGTGCTCCTTTGTTCTATTCCTGTGATTGGTTCTTTTCATTTAGAGGGTCACGTTGTTTGTTATCATTGTAGATGGGACTTCTCTATATTATGAATATTAGTGGATTGTTAATTCTCCAGCATAGCCCCTTGTTAATTTCCTTCATAATCCTTAACAATTTGTATTTAAATAATATTTATTTGTTTACTTACATTACCCATTTCTTCACCAGATTATATACTCCATATGTACAGAGACTATGTTTTCTTTTGTGTATTATGTATTGTATATCACACACTGCCTTGATATAGTAGGTATTCAATAAATATTTATTTAATAAATATGTAAGTTAAATGGATTAGAAAATTATTTTGAGATACAGTATGTGTTAGCATGCCCTAGAGCAGAGGAAAATAAAGAACAATTACAGTTGTCATATCTGGGACATGGTTTTTGAGCTCCTGGGGTTTACATTTATTAATACCTGTATGAACTTCAATCCAAGTACAACATAAAGTCCATAAAGAAGCAGTAAAAGGGAAACATAACTCGGCACTGTTCAATCTTTGCTTCCCTAGATGATTCCTGGAGTGATTTTCTATGTTGTTTTCAATGCAGAAAAAGGTGTCCATAACATATGAGAGCTATCCAGCCACTCCATTTGGAGAAAACTCCCTTTAATGTAGCTGGCGGGAGAATGAACAGACCATAGCAGTTTAGAAAATAAAGGTAGGGGTGGACTCAGATGACTTTAATGGGAGAAATACTTTTTCTTTCCTTTATTGTATATGAAATGAAAAAAATAGTAAGAAAGTATCAATTCTTACCATTCTAATTAATTATCCACTTTATTGCAGCAATAAATACATACTTGGGCAGAATCAGGATGTACTATGTCACATTAAAATCTTTTTCCTACTTGGAATCACTATTTTATAAACTTAAACCTCAATCCTAGACCTTCTGCTTTTAGTGGAGATGGATTTTCAATGACCAGATTTAACTTCTTGCCTGAAACAACTAAAATATATATGAAAGTGGTTTTCAAGATATTGGACATCTGGCAGCAAGAACAATGATGCTCAGGAGATGGGAAACACACAAGGGGAGCCTGAACATTGCCCCAACTTACTGACTGGAGAAAATTCTGAGGCTGCAACACAGGGAGGGAAAACCCAGACAGAACCTGGGGGTCTCCTTGAATTGAGGAGAGAGTGCAGAGAGTCCGTGGAGGCTGTGGCAGTCTGAGTGGGCAGGGCAGAGTACCAGAAGAGAGAGCTGCATGTAGAGAGAGCTGCATGGTTCCCCTCGAGTCCATTAGTGCACACAAATAAACATGTGCATGCCAGGAAACTGTCTGAGGCCAGAAGAGGAGCCACGTGAAAACATTTGAGCTAACAGTACTTGAATTAGGGTTGAGAGTAGTTCCTATTCCACCAGAGTGAAAAACTCTTAATTCATGGGGCATCAAGCAAAGTACCAAAAGAGGGTCTCAAATTAATGACTTCCTCTTCCATTTTAAGATATTAGAAAAAGAAGAGTAAATCAATTTCAAAGTAAGCAAAAGTGAGGAACTAACACAGGGCAGAGAAGAATTCAGTAAAGTAGAAAAAAGAAAAGCAATAAAGAAAATCAGTGAAAACAAAGGCTGATTTTTCAGAAGATAAATATAACTGCAGGATCATAACTTTCCTTCCCAGCCCATGTACCTTTGTGGCTTTTTTGAATATTATATTAGAGGATTTTCTGAATACTCTACCCAATGTCCTATAAAACACGTTTTCCTATCTGGTTGGAAAGGCTTTGTTTGCAGTGCTGAGGGCCAGGTGCCGTTCCTTCTGTCTTTTGGGGTGTTTCTTCCCCCGCGTATGATATATCCTCACACACGTGCACTGTTCAGTACACTACCTTATTTGTCTCCCATCTCTCAGGGATCACTTTCTTTTCTATATATATATACACACATATTTTTTTTAATTGTTTCAGATTGGAGGGTTAATTATGTTTCTGTTACTCCATCTTAAATATATCTTTTTAGACAGAGAATCTTAAATATATGTTTTTTAAAAAGTATATTTAGATTTGTTTTGTCATATTATTTTACGTTTTCTCTTTTGACTTCTTTTCCGTGCCCCCTCCTATTTGTTTGACCTTTTTAAAAAAATTATTTGTTTTTAATTGTGTCATTTCATTGTTTCCTAAATTGTGGAATTTATACATCCAGATTTTTTTCTTTTTGTGATTGCACTAACAGTGGCGGTTAATAGATGTTTGATTGCTGAGAATACTCACAGAACCCAGAATTACAATGATTACAAACTTACGGTTTTCTTCAGGGAAAAAAATACCATATAGCTACTTGGGATTAACTTAATACTCTAAGAGAACAATTTATGAGTGCTTTTGATATTCAGTATTGGTTTGTATCCATAAGATACCAAACTTAACATTGAAATCAGCCAGTATAGCATGAAGAATGTGTTTAAAATACAAAACTGTCACTGGGCATTTCAAATTTCACATTTCATGCTGCTGTTATTTATACACTGCATGTCACCTTGATTTGATCCAGAGAACACTTAGGGTAACTCATGATACATATAACAAATTAAGATTGTTTTATGCTTTTAGCGAGAGACCGTCAGAAATATACCTGTAGCAGAACAAGAGGGTTTAGGGCTTGTTTCAGCGAGGGAAAATGCATACTGTAGGAACTTTGAGTCATCTCAGTAAGAGGATTTTAGAAAAAAATTTTTTCGCAGGATTTGGGCTTGTGTTTAGTGATTTTCAGAAGGGTTCAGGAAGCAGGATTTGCTCTAGATTGGACGCTGTCAGAGAGTGAGGATATTTCTATATTAATAAATCATATACACAAGGAGGGAAGACTACGCTGAGGCTTAAATCAGATTACTCATTATCAGCTAGCACAGGGGGATTTGCATACATTTTTGTGGTTTGGACAATGAAAACATTTCTGTCTGTATTTGGACATGATTATGGAATGGTCTTTTCTTTGTCCTCTGTCTGTCAGGGACAGCTTTTCTCTTTCCCAAGATAAATTAAAATGAAACTACGGAAGAGAAATAAAAGAGAAGTTGAGAATAGGAAAGTCTGTTAAAGACAAAAGAATGATTAGTTTATAAAATGTGCACCGTCGTATTAGTCAGGGTTCTCCACAAAAACAAAATCAATATGTCATGTATATACAATCAATTGATTCTGTTTCTCTGGAGAACCCTGACTAATATTACATAGATGTCAAATATATATAAAGAGAATTATATTAAGGAATTGGCTCATGTGATGGAGGCTGGCAGGTCCAAAATCTGCAGGGTGGGCAGCAGGCTTGAGATCAGAGCCATGTTGCAGTTGGAGTCCATCTACTGGCAGAATTTCCTTTTTTGGGGGAGGTCAGTCTTTTGCTCCATTCATACCCTCAACTGGTTGGATGAGACCTGTTCACATTATGGAGGACAATCTGCTTTGCTCAAAGTTCACCGGGTTAAATGTTAATCTCATCCAAAAACGCCCTCACAGAAATATTCAGGATAATGTCTGACCACATATATGAACACCGTGGCCAAGCAAGGTTGACACAAGATTAACCTTCACAACCGTGAAATGTTCTACACTTGCTAGAAAAGGAACATAAACAGTTATATGTTTCACAGAGTCCAGTAACTAGTTGCTCTGTAGAAGCACAACTCTTCCTGCTGAGACCAGAGATATCTTTTCCTCCTAGCTCTCATTAAAATGGATAAAGTCACCTGGCTGTTGATGGACAAGGTATCAGTCTGTTTTTAAAGCAATACATCTACATATGTGCTGTTTTGGAAATGTGCCCCACTCTGTCCCTATGACTTCTACTTACATTTAGACACATCACTGAGATTCTGTAGGGGAGATTACTATGGTTGTCTGCAGGACAGGCTGGATTATTAGATTTCCAAAGATAATGATGAAAATATTTGGGCTGCTTTCTCTGACCTTTAATTTTAAGCACATGAGCATGATATTTGTATGCAAGGTGAGGCAAGTTTTGAAATATATTTTGTAATCAGAGCTCATCAGTGTGAGCCACATTGATAACATAATATTTATTTATTTATTTCTATTTATTTATTTTTATTTTTTATTTTTTCAATCGAAACATAATTATACATAGATGTTACTCAATTGTTATTGAAACAAGTTATTCCCTACAAATAGCTGAGGGATGTTACAAGATATAGTGATTCTTTCAGGGAATTTCTGGGCCACTGATTTGATCTAAATATTATGTTGCCATTTTTTTTCGGTGGTATGGTTTTCCAAACTCTTGACCTTGGTGTTGCAGTGCCATGCTGTAACCAACTGAGCTGGCGAGGTTGAGGGTTTGGATCCTTGTACTGGCTAGCCACAAAAAAAAAAAAAAGAAAAAGATGAAAACATAATATTTAGATCAAATAAGTGGCCCAGAAATTCCCTGAAAGAATCACTATATCTGATAACATTCCTCAACTATTTGTAGGGTAACTTGCTGCAATAACAGTTGGAAAGCATCTATGATTGGTTCTGATGTCAGAAGCAGTCTATGCCTGGGACCAGCAATAATTTGAGATCTTTCAATGAGAAATAATAAACATTTTAAAAGCTTTTCACACACTCTACTTTTGATGTCTTACATTTGTGGCCGAGTTTCTTGCTTGGTTTTTGCATTGCTATATATCTGTTTCTCATTCCTTCAGCTATGCTTCAAACTTTTTGGGGGTAGAGATTCTATCTTCTATTTATTTTGCAGTGGTGGCACCATCTACACAAGACTTGCATAAATGCGAGATGTGTGGCACTTAAAGATATTATTGCACGGACAAATGAAGGAAAGGAAGTATGAGTCTATGGATAAATGAATAAATACCAGGTTAGGGAGAACCCCAACTCACTGGGATAGGGCCCATGCTAAAAAGTGCAGCTCTGTGAGGACTACCGTTTAGGCTCATGTGTCTCTGGTTATTGTCTATAATGAAAAAAGAAACTGCCAAGGAGCACCATGCAATATAATTTTTATTCAATAACTGAATCATAGATATAAGACAGCATAATACAAGTATAAATTGATACATTTTATCTATTCCTTTTCAATAATCTGATACTCAGAATTTCTCCTTTCTGGTCTTTTATTATGAGAAGGTAGCGAGAACACTGAGCAAGTAATTAGAAGAGCTAGTTTTATGTTCTGGCTCCACCACTTACTACATCTTTGACACTAGACAAGTCACTGTGGTTTCAAGATTTGTGTTATTAATTTGAAAATGAGGAAAGTAATTCCCACTCTGCCTGTTAACACAATGGTCAGAAGATGTGATGGATGTGATAGCCTTTATAGGCAATTAAACTCTATAAAGACATGGAAATTATATTGGTGAGTTTCTCAGTTCTGCAGGAACATGACATTTTTTTATCCACTCATCTTGTACCTGTGATTTGGTCTAAACATGCATTTCTTGCAGTTCACCTAAGACTGTAAATGTCATATGAACTAAAGCATTGAGGCGATTATCCAGATAATTTAGAATACTAGCGCACTTGTGCTTGGCATTTCCAGAGTTGTAATTAATAACATTAGAGAGCTATCCAGGAGCAAGATCATATAGGATCTGGTAGGTGTGATAAGGGCTTTGAAATCTGTTTTGAGTGTGATGGAAAGGTTTTGGATTGTTGACAGCAGACGGTGACATGATATAGTTTCTGTTTTAAAAGGATAACTCTGGAGAACGTGGCTGCTAGTCTCCAGAAATGGATCCCAATGGACTATGCTCTTCAGAATTCATACTCATGCGTGGTCCTCTCCCACCACCATGAATCTGGGCTGGCCTTTGACTTATGTTAACCAATAAAATGTGACAAAAGTGTTGCTGTACTCGTTGCAGGTCTAGCTTTTACGAGGACTGTCAGCTTCTGCTTCCTCTTTCTTGGAGCACTCCCTCTGGGAGACTTTAGTTACCATGCAAGAAGCCTGGTTACTGTGCTGGAGAGAAAACATAGAGAGGACAGGCCCTGAGACCACATGAAGAGAGAGAGGGGCCCAGCTTTCCAGTGTCCTACTCATTATCTCACTGTAAAATGTGTTAAAGCCATTAAGTGATTGCAGACAAATAATCACTCTGCTGAGCCCAGTCAACACACAAAACCATGTAAAACAATAAAATTATTGCTGTTTTTGAATCCCTATGCTTTGATAAGGTTTGTTACATAACAGTCGATAACCATAACATGAATGTAGAAAGGCATGAGAAAAAGCAGAGGGACCAGTTAGCAGCTGAGGGATGATGGGGCCTTGGACTAACAATTCTGGGGGTAAGAAGAAATCGAGGTCAGAGAAGACAGGTTTTTTTGATGTGGGGTATGAGATAAAGAGAAGAATCAAGGATTATCACATATTTATTGGCTAGAGCAAGTGGAATAAAAGTGATACCACTTAGACTAGAGAAGAACAGGATAAAGCAAATTTAAGAAGGGAGAACAGGAGTTTAGCTATTAGATGTCACCATTGCTATGACTATTGGATATGACTGTTAGATATTGGATAGATACCAGGGAGCGTGTTGTAGCTGAGGTATAATTATTGGAGTCACTAATTTGTGGATGATTTTAACATATGGTAGTGGATGAAATCACCTAAAGATGAAGTGTAGTTAGATTTTTGGACATGGTCCAAGGTGGAACCCTGGAGTATGCTGATATTTAGAAGTCAGAAAAATGTATAGAATCCAAAAAATGGAGACTGAGAAGAAATGATCAGTGAGAGAGAAGGAAAATCAGGAAAATCTGATACCCCCAAATCTATGTGAAGAGGATATGAAAGGAGGAAGTGTGAACAGTTGGGTCAAATGCTCCTGAGAGATCATGTGAGAAGAGGGATAACCATGACCATTGGATGTGACAAATGAATGTCATTCTTGAACAAGAACAAAATTAATTTCAGTGGAGAGGTGGAGCTAAAAGCCTGAAATAATGAGCTTGGGAGAGAAGCTGATAAAAAAGATGGAGGCAATGAGGATAAAAACTGTTTTATTTCTTTTTGCTATTAAAGGGAGCAGAGAAATGTATTCAGTGTTGGAGGTGTGTGGGGTTGCAAGAGAATTTGTAGAAGATGGAAGATGTCACATGTTTGCTATGTCATGAGAATGATCCAGTGAACAGAGAAAAATCCATCCCAGGGAAGATGGCCTAGGTAATTTCAGGAGCAAGTTTCTGAGCAGGTATGTGAGGTCAGGATCCAGAGCACAGGTGGAGGAGTTGACATCATCTAGGAGAAAGGCTGTTGACCCATTGTACAGGAGGGGTGCAGTGTACAGTAGACTCCCCTCCTTTATCCCTGGGGGATACATTCCAAGACCCCTAGTGGATGCCTGAAACCACAGACAGTACCAAACCCTACATCCACTATGTTTTTCCTAAATGATAGCTTATAAAGTTTAACTTATAAATTAGGCACAGTAAGAGATTAAGATCAATAACTAATAATAAAAGAGAATAATTCTAACAATATGTTAGCATCATTCCTCTTGCACCTTGGGGCCATTATGAAAAACAAATACGGGTTACTTGAACACAAGCACTGGCATACCATGACAATGGATCTTTAAAGTGACTAACAAGTGGGTGGCATCTACAGCATGGCAACACAGGGCAAAGGGATGATTCCCATCCTGGGTACACAAAACAGAGCAGGATGGTGTGGGATTTCACCACTCTACTCAGAATGGTCTGCAATTTAAAACTTACAATTTTTTATTTTTGGAATTTTCCATTTAATATTTTTGGACCATGGTTCACTGAAGGTAACAAACTGAGGAACATAAAACCACAGATAAAGGGGGAAATACTATATACATAAGCACAGATGCTTGATCTTGGTGGATTTAGTAAAGGAAAAGGAAGAGGAAGTGGTCTTCTAAGTGCTTATGTTTTTGCTGGTAGAATGTTTTGGGGAGGAGATGTTGGAGCACTGAGTAGAAACCAAATATTGTGAAATAATAATCTGAGTAGATTGAATGGACTAAGCATTTGTGAGCATATCTGGAGTTCTGAGTTTATGTTTCTCCAAGAGGAGAGATCTGATACTGATCCTCCGTCCTGTTGCTACACGTCTGCTGTTTTGCCTCGAAGACATGGTTGAAATTGTTCTGAATTGATATTGCTTATATAGGCAAGCTGAATGAATTGCCACAAACTCCATATTGGTTGGGGACCAATTCCTGATGAGTATGTTACTGTATAAGAAATATTGGTCAGCACATCTTATCGGACTCTATATAAGCAGACTGCTGAAGCACCTTTGCCTGTCATTTGTGAAAGCTTTAGCAACACCTTACAGCAGAGTCGTTGCAAAGGAAGTAATTCCATGCTGGAGATAGAAAATGTGTTTCTCTGCATCTGCTGGTCTGGAGACAGTTTCTCGTTCTTAGGGCAACTATGAATTATTATCATTGTGCTATCATTTTGTCTTGCTACTCCAGAATTCCTGCCAATGCATTTTCATCCAACAACAAAGTTGGTTTTCTTTGTTTCCCTCTGGCTCATTCTTTATTTATCAGTAAAGAATCTCAGAACCACAGGAAGGTCTTAAACTGAATAGTGTGGGTTTTCAGTAGTGTCCAGAAAAGCCAGGAGCATTATCTCACTATCTTCCCCCAAAACAATTTATATATAATAAATCTTTCTAGTGACCTCTGATTTTTAAAAGATAAGCATTCAATTATTGAAGTGGCAAGTAACAAAACAAAACATTTCCAGAAGAAGCCTGTTTAAGCTTAAAAAATAGAATAATTACTATAATTTTGTTTTAATAAATAGAACTACTGAGCATTGTAGAGGAAATAAGTAAGGATGGCCTAGTGATGGAACTCATGGATAAATAAGACAGAGATGTGATTCGTTTTCCAGTGCCAAAAAGAAAAATTGTGACAATCAATTTCTGAGCTATAAGTTAGGAAAAACCATAGTTGTATGAAAACAAAATCTTAACGGTCAGAACAGTAAGTATTGATATATCATGAAACACATATTGATACAGAGAATAACTTATAAAAGATAAATTTTTGGTGCTAGTTCAGAAATGCTCTAAGTGCTCTGATGTTAAATAAAACCCTTTGGCCAATTTCAGAATGTCATTTTCTGCACTCCTGTATAATGGTAATTTTAGACAAAAAGTAGGACTTTTCACTTGGGAATAAAAGCATCTGGCTTTGAGTCACTGAATAGTCTAATGGAATCGGCAGTAGAAGCATTCAGAAGTGATAATGGACAGATGATTTGAACACTCTCTTTAGCTCCTTAGCTCCTCCAGGGAATAAATATTTCATTCTGTAGAATAAGAATTAGCTTTGAAATAACAGTAATAGCACCAGGATTTTCCCAGCCCTATACTCTAGAGACACTATCAAGTAATTGATCTTTTGGAAATGGGGCTGGTGAATGTTCATAGGCTGAGGTATAAACTCAGACCAAAGCACAGCAATAAGTTATTTGGGCCTGTTACAAATTGGTGTGGCAGGGCATAGCCAAACACCAATTATTTTGAGGATGCTGGGCTAAGATACCTGAGACAGTGTATTTTCTATCCCTACCCCCTGAGCCTAGAGGGTGCCCGAAGATGCCTGTCTTTATATGGGTGGTTTCAATTAGAATATAAGAGGAATAATCTGGGCTGACAGTAGAAATATTGGAAATTAGGACTATAACATAGCTGGATTAAGCAATGTTAGAGATGCTGGTTTGCATTTTCTTATCTACGAAATGAAGCCGCATGATATTAACTTGCATTTTAATTGTCTTAGAATGTTTCACCTTTCCTCTAACTCATACACAAGACTGATGTAATTTTGGGTATTTTTCTGATCTGTTGATGGTAGACGTGGTTGAGGGACTCAGGTGCTATGTGACACAAATAGTAAGGTTTTCATTGTGTAGGAAGAGCTATTCCAGGATGTTTCTAGCTCAGAAGGTAACATAGGAAGAGACTGTCAGAATAAACTACTAGTATAGGGTAAAGGCAGTATTTGCAGTAAGGAAAAGTATTTTTTCCCTTTTATGTACATGTATTTTATTCAGAAGATATGAGGAATCTGGTTCTAATTCCACTCTGTCTGCAACAGGAAATAGATAAAAATCTCCTAAGATTTTAAAAAGAAAATAATTTAATTTACATAAAACCAGTAAGGACCACAATTACTAAATGGTGGTCTTAGCAATTGTAGTAACTCTCACTTGAGGTGTTTAGAGAAGGATTATTTAGAGGACAGAGAAGCTAAAATAACTCCAATCCTGAGGCCAATGAAAAATATTTTATAGAGAAAACAAAACAACAACAAACCTGCTTCTAGAAAAAAATGCCATTTTTAGGTGGTTGAATAAGTCCAGCTCTCAAAATGTTCCCCTCTCTCCTATAAATGGCTATGTGAAGGATGAGTAGTTAAAAATAAGGCAAAAAATACAACACCATTCAGTCCATAAACAGTTGGGTACAAATAAAGTAGTGGGCTTTCTTGGGGTCCAGGCAGAGAGAATTGTGCAGAGATTTTGACATTTGGCTTGGTGTTCTTGGATGAGTTCTGGAATGTTGCAGACTGGAAAGAGTTTTCCATCACCTGAGCTGAGTGTGTTTAGTGTGAGGTTAATGCTACAGTCTCCCTGAACACCGAGAGGGTAAGAAGAAGTTGAGGTGAATTAAGTCATTCCTGTCCTTGAGGCTGGTAGAGTTGAAAAATTTTTTAAATTTGGCAGATTGTAATTGTATACATTTATGAGATGTAAGTTGATGTTTCGATGCATATGTATTTTGTATAATGATCAAATCATGGTAGTTAGGGGATCCATTACCTTGTGCATTTATTCTTTCTTTGAGGTAGATCATTCAAAAGCCTCTCTTTAGCTATTTTGTATTATACAATACTGTTAGCCATAGTCACCCTACTGTGACTATAGAACACTGTGCAATAGAACACCAGAAATTATTTTTAATGTCTAAATGTAGTTGGTCAACATCTTCCCATCCTCCCTGCTGCTCCCCTGTCTTCAGTCTCTGGTAACCACTGTTCTCTCTGCTTCTATGATATCAACTTTATTTTTAATTTTTTGAAGATTCCTCAAATGAGTAGGATCATAGAACTACCATATGATCCAGGAATCCCCCTACTGGTTAAATATCTAAAGGAAATAAAATCAGGATGTCTAAGAGATATCTGAATTCCCATGTTTATTGCAGCACTATTTACAATAGCTAAGACATGGGATAAACCTAAGTATCCCGCAGATGAATAGATAAAGAAAATGTGGCTTATATACACAGTGGAATACTATTCAGCCATAAAAAGAATGCAATTCTGTCTTTTGTGGCAACATGGATAAACCTGGAAGTCATTACATTAAATGACATAAGCCAGGCACAGAAAGACAAATATCAGGAGTTGAAGATGTGGAGGAGTTGGGAGGATTCCTCAAGGTGTACAGCAGGAAGCATGCCCAATTTTATATTGCAAGCACACTAGGGTAAAAATCACTTTTCTTTTCATATCTGTGATGACTGGATAAAAAATAACATCTAATTTAGGGGACCCAAGAGATGTACATGTAATTATTAATAAAAACAAATATGACATTTGCATAATATAGTTGATTCCTTAGGAAGATAAAAAATTGGGGGAAAACACCCTCAGCTTTTAAGGAGACACAAATGCAACACACAAAAGTTTTTTCTGGATTTAGAAATGGTGATTTTTCAAATAAATTAATTCAGTAGATGAAGTGAGGAACATACTTGTATTGTCATTGTTGAGAACTATGTAATCATCACACATCGTATATATGCATTGAAATATAGCCCTGTATCATATAAATATGTACAATCAATATGTCAATTAAAATAAAATTTAAAAAAATTAATAAAAGCCTTTGAGGTCAAAGAGCATAAATAATCTCAGTGCCCAGAATAAAAACAAGAAGGTAACAATTACGAGGGAAAAGATAATAGACTTGGTTGATAGGTCCAGGAAACTAAAGTGAATAATTCAGAGAGGAAATAAAAGAACAGATAAAGGATATGCATTACTTAAAAAAGAAAATCTTTGAGGTGAAGATTGTGTTGAAGCTACAGATTAAAAGTGCTTACCAAATTCCTAGCAGGAAGGATTAAAAAAAAAGAAATTGTCCAAACATATTCTGATTATATTTATTTACTCTAAGGATATAGAAAAAATCTTTCAAAAGTCAATATATGGAGAATAAGTTATTTACAAAGAAAAAAATAGTCTGGCAATTGATTATTCATTTGTAACACTGGATGATAGAAATCAATTGCAAATCATCACCTGACTACTAAGAGCAAAAAACATGACTTTTGAAATTTATATACAGTCAAGATATTATTGAACTTACAAGGAAGAAGAATTCATATAGGTTCTCTTAGAAAAAGTACCCTTGAAACAGAAAAGATGAAATGACTACAGATGAAATGTTGAAAGAAGTAAACAATGACATAGCAAACATAAATAAACAAAAGACAATAGAAAGATAAATGGGAAGATTTAAAAGAATTAAATACAACTTTTAGAAATAGAAATATTGCAATAAAAACCCAAAGCTGTTCTTTTGAAAAAGAAAAGATAGAATTTTTTTTGTTGAATTTTGGCAAAAAATATTTGGTAAAATAATGTAAGATTAGGAAGGTAAAGTGGGAAAAATGTAATTTGTCATAACTGATTAAAAGCAAATTAAAAACCTGAACATTCCTATATCCACTTATGAAATTGATTCTTTAGTTAAAAATGTTCTCCCAAGATAAACACTTGAGTTGGATAATTTTACAAGCTGATTACAACAAATTCTTAAGCAATATATTATTTCAATCTTATACAAATTATTGCAAAGAATAGAAAAAGAGAAAACATATCCTGTCTCACACTTTGAATCCAATAGTAACTTAATGCCCACACCAGACAAAATTACAGGCCTAATGCAAAATTTCTAAGCAAAATGTTAGTGAACAAAATCTGTGAGCTGTAAATGGAACAAATCATGAATAAATTTAATTTATCCCAGGAAGTCATCAGTGTCTAGGAATTTTGTCTATCACGTTAACAAATTGAAGAAAAAATATGGCCATACAAAATATAAAGGAAAAGCATTTGATAAAACTCAGCATCTACTCATGATAAAAATTCTTATCAAAATAGAAAACAGGGCTTCATTTACCTAACAGAAGAAATCTGGCATAAGCCAAAAGTATACATTCTGTGTGGTAGAATTTTAGAAAATTTTGTTTTATTTCATGAATAAGACAAGATTACAAATCCCACTGTTAGACAAGAAAATTAAACAAAAGATATGAAGAATAATAGGCAGAAAAAAAGTCATTGTTTGTAGATGTTCTATTATTTACATATAAAACCCAAAGGTTATACTTGTTTATTAGAAGAAATAAGGGAGTTCATCAATGAAGCTAAATATAATGACAATATATAAAAACTTATTACATTCATATGCATCAGAAATTAAGTTGGGAAGGATAAATTTAAATGCTATTTAGCAATACTGAACAACAACAACAAAAACAAAACTGGAAGCAACACACTCCCTGATTTCAAAATATGTTACAAAGTAACAACAATCAAACAGTACTGTACTGGCATAAAAACAGACATATAGACCAGTGGAATAGAATAGAAAGCCCAGAAATAATCTTTGACAAGAATAATAAAAACATGTGGTCAGGAAAGGATAGTGTCTTTAATAAATGGTATTGGGAAAACTGGATGTCCATATGCAGAAGAATGAAATTGGACCCTTACCTCAAACCACACACAAACATAAACCCAAACTGTATCAAAGACTTAAACAAAAGAACTGAAGCCATAAAACTACTGGAAGAAAACATAGGGAAAAATCTTCTTGACATTGGTGTGGGCAATGATTTTTTAAGTAGGCAATGACATAGCATAGGCAACAACAGAAAAAAAAATACACAAATGGGATTCCATCAAACTGAAAATCTTTTGCACACCAAAGAAAACAACAGAGTGAAAAGGGAATCTAAAATATTTGCAAACCATATATTGGGCAAGAGGTTAATATCTAAAATATATAGGGAACTCATGCAACTCAATAGCAAAAAAGCCCAAAAAACAAAAACAAAAACAAAAACACCCAAATAACCTGGTTAAAAATGTGCCAAGCATCTGAATAGACATTTCTTAAAAGAAGACATAAAAATGGCCAACAGGTATACAAAAAGATGCTCAACGTTTTTAATCATCAGGAAGCTATAAACTATAATCATAGTGAGATATTACATCACAACTACTAGAATGGCTGTTATCAGAAAGAAAAAAGCTCAAGTGTTGGTGAGAATGTGGAGAAAAGGGAGCACTTGTACACTATTGGTGGAATGTAAATTGTCATGCCCATTATGGAAAACTGTATGGAAGTTTCTAAAAAATTAAAAATAGAAGTACCTTAAGATCCAGCTATCCCACATCTGGATATGTATCTAAAGTAAATGAAATCAGTATGTCAAAGAGATATCTTCGTTCCCATATTCGATTTAGCATTTTTCACAATAGCCAAGAAATGAAAACAACCTAAATGCTTATTGATGGGCAAATGGATAAAAAAATGTGGTATATATATACAATGGAATACTATTTAGACTTTTAAAAAAAGGACATTCTGCCATCTGTGACAACATGGATGACCCTGGAGGACATGCTAAGAGATATAAGCCAGGAGCAGAAAGACAAATAGTGCATGATGTCACTTACAAGTGGAATCTAAAAATGTTATTCTTATATACCAGTGGTTGGAATGTAAATTAGTACAGCCATTATGGAAAAACAGTGTGGAGCTTTCTCCAACAACTACAGATATAACTACCATACACAATCCAGCAATCCTGCTACTGGGTATATGTTCAAAAGAAAGGAAATCAACATGTTGAATGGGTAACTGCACTCTCATATTTATCACAGCACTATTCGTAATAGTCAAGATATGAAACCAACCTAAGTGTCTATCAAAGGATGACTAGATTAAAAATGTGGTATATACTTATATACACAGCAGACTACTACTCAGCCATAAAAAAGAATGAAGTCCTGACACTTATAGCAACACGGATGACCTTGGATAAAATTATGCTGTGAAATAAGCCAGCACAGAAAGAGAAGTATTGCATATTCTTGATCATATATGGAAGTTTAAAATGTTCATCTCATAGAAATAGAGAGTAGAATAGTAGTTACTAGAGACTGGTAAGGGGAGGGGAGAGGGGGAGAAAAGGAGAGGATGGTCAATGAATACAAAATTGCAACTAGATAGAAAGAATAAACTCTAGTGTTCTATAGCACTATAGGGAAACTACATTTAATGACAATTTATTATATAATTTCAAATAGCTAGTAGAGAGGATTTTGAATGTTCCCAACCCAAAGAAATGAAAATGCTTGAAGTGATGGATATGCTAATTGTCCTGATTGTGTTATTGCATGTTGTATACTCAAATATCACAATGTACACCATAACAATATTTAATTATGTGTCAATTAGGAAAAAGTATATTTAGGATGTCAGCTCCTGCCAACAGATGGCAGGATCATGGGGACCTCATGAGCCAAGGGCAGCCCCTGCCAACAGACAACAGGAGTGCAGGGATCTCATCAGCAAAGAGTAGCCCACTCTGACAGATGGCAGGAGTGTGGAGTGCTGTCATGTGGGTGGCCCATTGCAGAGACTTCTGCTATGCAGGTGGTCAGCCACAGCCACTACTGCCACAGCAGCCATGGCCACCATGCAGGCAGCCCACTGACCACTCAATTGCATTGACACAAGGAGAGTCACCAGCAGAGCCTGGAGAAAGTGGTGAGTAAGCACCAACCCATGACTCAGTGGCCCAACCCACAGGGGAAATTATGCTTCCCCCTGTGGTAGCATACCTGGGGGTGGAAGGTACATGTGCATCCCACATAACTGCCTTAATCTAGGGAGAGACAGACATGGAATCCCTGTAGAATGCAGAAACCTGGGAAAGCCAAATAGAGTAAGGAAGAAAATTCCCAGCCACCATCAACAACCCATCCCCCAACCAGAGGAAACAAGGACCCAGGGGGAGCCTCTACCTATAGAAAAGAGGACACAGAAACCCCACGCAGAATCACCCATTCAAACTGAGGAGCTCTAGTATACCCACTGCATCCATCAGTGTCACAGGATGCTAGCCAGGGTGCCAACAAGCCAACCCAAGGTCACCCATCCCAGCCAAGGAGTAAAAGGGCACCCAAGTGTTTCTCCTGAGAATGTGACAGCTTGCTCATGTTTTCAATGACCCAACACAGTGTTATTAATGTCAGCAAGGAATTACTAAGTGCTCTAGTGCCTAGGTCATGGAGGCATTCATAAACAATTGCAACATTGAATGTGGCTGAAGTACCCACATGGAGACTACACTACTGCATCTACCAGAACCAATAGTAAAACACCCTACTCAATGGTTAATATAAAACACATCTACATGAGGAAGTCTCTCTCTTCAAAGCCCACTCCAAAATATAGAAGAAGCCACTGCTTTACCAAGTGACCAGACATCAATGCAGAGATACTAGAAATAGAAAAAAAAAATTAAGAAAATATGGATACAGTAATTCCAAAGTGCCAAACCTTATAGAGCAGGAAAACCTTGAAATGACAGAAAAGGAATTCTCAGCAACAATCTTAAGGAAACCCAATGAGATAGAAGAAGACTTGGTTAGACAACACAATGAAATGAGAAAAAGTATCCAGGATATGAAAGAGAAAATTTACAAAGAGATTTCCACCTTAAAAAAGAATGCAGCAGAACTCCTAGAACTGGAGGATTCATTCAATGAAATAAAAAACACAACCAAGAGCCTAAGCACCTTAGCAGCAGAGTAGAGCAACCAGAAGAAAGAATTTATGATCTTAAAGATGATCTTTCAAAATAACCCAGGTGGACCCCCCCCCAAAAAAAGGGGGGGGGTGGAGAAAAAAATGAGGAAAACCTAAGAGACCTACCAGATTATCTTAAGCACACAAACATCTGAATCATGGATATTCCAGAGGGGAAGAGAAAGGAAAAGGCATTGAAAACATTCAATAAATAATGAAAAATTTCCAGGTATAATGAAAGAAATAGACATTCAGATCCAGCAGGCTCAAAGTTCCCCAAAGATTCAATCCAAAAAGGTCCTTTCTGGGACACATTAAAATTAAACTGGAAATGCTCAAAGACAAAGAAAGAATCTCAAAAATGATGACAGAAAATCATCTAGTCACCTATAAGGGAGTCCCCATCAGATCAACAGCAGACGTCTCAACAGAAATTCTATAGGCTAGAAGAGAATGGGATGAAATATTCAGAATATAAAAGAAAAAACTGCCAGCCAAGAATATTTGCCCAGCAAGTCTACCTTTCATAAATGAAGGAGAAATAGTCTATTTCCCAGACAGACAAAAACTGTGGTAGTTTCAGTCTTATAAGAAATCTTCAAGGGAGTCCTGCATCTAGAATCCAAAAGATGATAATCACAGCCATGAATATACAAGAAGAAACAAAGCCCACTGGTAGAACAAAAATGCAAACAAGTAAGAGAAAGAAACTATATCATACCACCTCATAAACCCAGTGAACACCAAAACAAAAACAAAAACAAAAAAAAAGCAGTAAAAGGAGAAGAAAGGAAGAAAAGATATCTAAAATATTCAAACAAAAATTGACAAAACACTAGGAATAAGACAATACCTTTCAGTAACAACCCTAAGTATAAATGCATTAAATTCTCCACTCAAAAGACACAGATTGATGGACTGGATTAAAAAAACTAGACCCAACTATATGCTGTCTATAAGAGACTCACCTCATTTATAAAGACACACATGGACAAATAGTTAAGAGATGGACAAAGCTATACATTGCAAAAGGAAACCAAAACTGAGCAGGAGTAGCTATTCTTATATTGGGTAAAATAGACTTTAAACCAAAAACCATAAAAACAGACAAAGAAGGCCACTGTATAATGATAAAGGGTTCTATCTAGGAAGAAGAAATAACAAACATAAATGTATATGCACCCAACACTGGAGCACCCATATGTATAAGGCAAGCACTATTAGACCTAACAAAAGAGACAGATACCAATACAATAATAATGGGGAACCTGAACACCCCTCTCTCAGCATTAGAGATCATTAAGGCAACAAATCATAATGAGAAAAACAGGATTTAAATCACATCTTAGATGAATTGGACCTAGCAAATATCTACAGAATATTTCATCTAACAACTACAGAATATGCATGCTTCTCATGAGCACTTGGAATATTCTAGAGGATAGATGACATGTTAGGTCACAAATCAAGTGTCAACAAATATAAAAAAACTCAAACCATTTCAAATATTTTTTCAGAGCACAACAGATTAAAACTGTAAATCAATAACAAACAAAACTCTGGATACTACACAAATATATGGAAATTAAACACCATGCTCCTGAATGACCTATGAGTCCAAGAAAAAATTAAACAGGATATTAAAAAAAATTTTGAAACTAATGAAAATAAAGACACATCATACCAAAAACTGTGGGACATTGCAAGAGCAGTACTAAGAAAGAAGTTTATTGCAGTAAGCACTTACATCAAAAGATTAGAATGATTTCAAATAAACAACCTAACACTACACCTCAAAGAACTAGAAAAACAAGAATAACCCAAACTTAAAATTAGTGAATGGAAGGGGCCAGCCTGTGACTCATTTGGGAGAGTGTGGTGCTGATAACACCAAGGCCATGGGTTTGGATCCCTATATAGGGATGGCCAGATAGCTCACTTGGGAAAGCATGGTGCTGATGTCACCAAGTCAGGGGTTAAGATCCCCTTACTGGTCATTTAAAAAAAAAATAGTGAATGGAAATAAACAATTAAGATCAGAGAAGAACTAAGTGAAACAGAGATGCCCCAAAATGGTACCAAAAATCAATGAAACAAAAAATTGGTTTCTTGGAAGATAAACAAAATAGATGAACCATTAGCTAGGCTAACTAAAAAAAGAAGAGAGAAGAGCCAAATAACAAAAATCAGAAATGAAAAAGGGGTATTTACAACCTATACAACAGAAATACAAATAATTATTAGAGAATATTATGAATAACTACACACCAACAAATCTGATAACCTGGAAGAAATGGATACATTTCTGGACACATACAAACTACCAAGAAGATGTAGAAAACATGAACAGAGCAATAACAAGCAATGAGACTGAAGAAATAATCAGCAGTCTCCCAACAAAGAAAAACCCAGGATTGGATGGATTTACTTCTGATTTCTACAAAACCATCAATGAGGAATTAATACAAATCTCTTTAAACTATTCCAAAAAAATTGAAACAGAGACCATTCTCCCAAACTTATTCTATGAGGCCAGCATCATCTTGGTACTAAACCAGGAAAATACATAACAAAAAAAGAAAACACCAGGCCAATATCTCTGATGAACATAGATGAGAAATCCTCAACAAAATATTAGCAAACAGAATACAGCAACGCATTAAAAAAATTACACACTATGATCAACTGGGATTCATCTCAGGAATGTAAGGATGGTTCAACATATGCCAGTCAGGTTTTCAAGATGGCGGCGGCTGTGGCGGCTGGCGCGGAGTAGCTGAGGTGGAAAAGGTGGCCACTGGGCCTCAGGCAGCCGGGAAACTTGTGGACCTTCCTCTGACCATCTCTTAAGGGAGGACTGCTGCTGCTGGCCGGTCGTGGGGGCTCAACGCCACTTTGCCCCTGGCAGGAGAGGCTGCCTCATTTACAGGCAACAGCTTTGAAGTGTGGAGCAGGAAAAGAACTGATTCTTAGCTGCAAAAGCGAGTCTTGAAACAGGGAACACGGCGCCAGGGCTGCTGTGGATGCAGCCAGGATCCCGGAGGCCGGGGCCGCGCTGAAGGCGGCCAGCTGCCCTATTCAGGATTCGAGGTTTCAGGCCGGCATTAAAGAAGATTCCTGGGAGCGCCCAAGCGGCGCCGCGACTGAACAGCCCGAGGCGGCAGCGCCGAGAACACGGAAGGCAACAAACCAGAGACAGAGCGAGTGCCCGACCTGGCACAGCACTGTGAGTGATCCCTGGCACAGCTCTGTTCGGGGGGTGGATGCCCACGCGGCTTCCGCCTGCACCACCAGGCCACTCACTGCCCCGGTGCTGCCTCCATTTTCCCAGGTGCGGGCAGCTCCGCCCTGCTCGGCCATCACTGAGCCCATTTGCTTGGCCTGGCGCGGGGCTTTCCGGACCCTGCGGGCCGGCCTCCTCTCCCACTCCCTCCGCGGTTCTCTGGCGGGGCTGGGGGTGTGGGGCGTCCCGACCAGTGTTGGGAGGGCTAGGAAGTACGGGCGGGCCGACTGTCACTCCACCACACCCTGGACACCGGCCCCGGTAAACTTCCTGTTACTGGGAGGCAGATACCATCTCTGCGACCACCAGTTTGGAAAAAAGCCTAACGAATTTCTGGTTGGAAATAGTGTGGTAGGAGAGTTCCCAGGTCCGCTTGAACCTGCCGGAGAGCAGACTGCAGGCGGGCACTAGACTCGGTTTATACCGGGGGGATACAAAGGTGAACAAGACCCGAGAAAGATCTACACAGTGCTACAAAGGCACCCAGAGAGACCGGTTGTCTGTGCCTAGCAGAAACCTGGTAGACTTCCTGGGCGAGGCGGTGCTGAGCAGGGTCTTGAAGGCCCAGCTGATAGACGAGGGGTGCAGAAGACACACCCCAGCCCAGCACAGTGCACACAGAGGGGGGAGACGTGCGGCCAGGGAGGCGGAGACTCGACAGAAACCACACACCCGGTG
This sequence comes from Cynocephalus volans, assembly GCF_027409185.1. NCBI lineage: Eukaryota > Metazoa > Chordata > Mammalia > Dermoptera > Cynocephalidae > Cynocephalus > Cynocephalus volans. The sequence goes on along the minus strand of NC_084464.1, from coordinate 152,491,852 downwards.
GGGTCGCCACTGCACGATCTAACAGCCTGGGCCAGAGCACACGGAATGGGGAGAAGTCCTGTACAGAAAGTGAAAGCTCAACAGAGATCACACACCCTGTGGTACGTGATCCACCAGCCCAGCAGAGTACAAGCTGACAAGAAAGGTGGATCCCCGGAGAAGCCCAAGACCCAAGGCAACCACACACAAAAGACACTAGAGGCCAACTGAGCAGTCACGGCGGGAGCCATACCAAATTGGCAACCACAGCAACATCCTAGTTAGTCATTAGTCTCAAACCGGTGGACTGTGAAACCCCCTGCCACAATGAATAAACACCAAAAAAAAGACACCAGAAATACAAAAAATCAAGAAAGTACACCACCAAAAGTTAATAAATCTCATACTCTAGATCCTATAGAACAAGAAGCCCTTGAAATAACTGACAAGGAATTTCGAGTGATAATTTTAAGGAAACTGAATGAGATACAAGAAAACTCAGCTAGACATCATGATGAAATGAGGAAAAGTATACAGGATCTGAAAGAGGAAATATACAAGGAAATCAATGTCCTGAAAAAAAATGTAGCAGAACTTGCTGAACTGAAGAAGTTATTCAGCGAAATAAAAAACACAACGGAGAGTTTAACCAGCAGGCTTGTCGAAGTTGAAGAGAGAACCTCTGAACTTGAAGATGGGCTGTTTGAAATAACACAAGCAGACAAAAAGAAAGAAAAAAGAATCAAGGACATGGAAGAAAATCTGAGAGAGATATCAGACAACCTCAAGCGCTCAAATATCCGAGTCATGGGTATTCCAGAAAGGGAGGAAAATGGAGATTCCATTGAAAACATATTCAACAAAATAGTGGCAGAAAACTTCCCAGGTATAGGAAAAATCACAGATCTTCACATCCAGGAAGCTCAACGATCTCCAAACGTATTCAACCCAAAAAGGCCTTCTCCAAGACATGTCATAGTCAAATTGACAAAACTCAGAGACAAAGAGAGAATCTTAAAAGCTGCAAGAGAGAAGCGTCAAATCACCTATAAGGGAGCCCCAATCAGGTTAACATCAGACTTTTCATCACAAACCCTAAAAGCTAGAAAGGAATGGGATGATATTTTCAAAATACTAAAAGACAAAGATTGCCAACCAAGAATACTCTACCCTGCAAGGCTATCCTTCCGAAATGAGGGGCAAATAGTATATTTCTCAGACAAACAAAAACTGCGGGAGTTCACTACCACAAGACCACCCTTACAAGAAATCCTCAAGGGAGTACTGGGTTTGGTTCCTGAAAAATAACTACCACTGCCATAAAAACCTAAGAAAAATCTAAACCCGCTAGTGCAATAAAAATGGCATTCATGAAGAGAAAACAAGCTAACAAAAACACTATCTACAACCTAAGGAACCAACAAACAAAGAAACCAAACAGTAAATCAGAAAGCAAGGAACAAAAGACACCTAAGACAACCAAACAACCAATAAAATGCTAGGAATAAATCAACACCTTTCAATAACAACTCTTAATGTAAAAGGCTTAAATTCCCCAATTAAAAGACACAGACTGGCTGACTGGATCAAAAAGCAGGACCCAACTATATGCTGCCTACAAGAGACCCACGTCACCCATAAAGATTCACACAGACTAAGAGTGAAAGGATGGAAAAAGATTTACCATGCAAACAGAAAAGAAAAACAAGCTGGAGTGGCTATTCTTATATCTGACAAAATAGACTTTAAACTAAAAACCATAAAAAGAGACAATGAGGGACACTACTTAATGATAAAAGGACTGATCCATCAAGAAGACATAACAATCATAAATATGTACGCACCCAATGTTGGAGCAGCCAGATTTATAAAACAAACTCTATTAGACCTAAAGAAGGAAATAGACACTAATACCATAATAGCAGGGGACCTGAACACTCCACTGTCAATATTAGACAGATCATCTAGGCAAAGAATCAGTAGAGAAACACAAGATCTAAACAAGACTCTAGACCAATTGGAATTGGCAGCTATCTACAGAACATTCCACCCAACAACCTCAGAATATTCATTCTTCTCATCAGCACATGGATCATTCTCCAGGATAGATCACATATTAGGTCACAAATCAAGTCTCAATAAATTCAAAAAAATTGGAATTATCCCATGTATCTTCTCAGACCACAATGGATTAAAACTAGAAATTAATAACAAACAAAACTCTGGAAACTATACAAACACATGGAAATTAAACAGCATTCTACTTAATGACATATGGGTCCAAGAAGAAATCAAGCAGGAAATCAAAAAGTTTATTGAAACTAATGAAAACAATGATACATCATACCAAAACCTGTGTGATACGCAAAAGCAGTATTGAGGGGAAAATTTATTGCATTAAATGCTCACTTCAGAAGAATGGAAAGATGGCAAGTGAACAACCTAACACTTCACCTTAAAGAACTAGAAAAACAAGAACAATCCAATCCTCAAGTTAGCAGACGGAAAGAAATCATTAAGATCAGAGCAGAACTGAATGAAATTGAAAACCAAAAAACAATTCAAAAGATCAACGAATCAAAAAGTTGGTTTTTTGAAAAGATAAATAAAATTGACAAACCATTAGCATGGCTAACAAAAAAAAAAGAAGAGAGAAGACTCAAATAACAAAAATTAGAAATGAAAAAGGCGATATTACAACTGATTCATCTGAAATACAAGGAATCATTCGAGACTACTACAAACAACTATACGCCAACAAATTTGAAAATCTGGAGGAAATGGATAAATTTCTGGACACACACAAGCACCCAAAACTGAACCGTGAAGACGTAGAAAATTTGAACAGACCAATAACAATAAAGGAGATTGAAGCTGTTATCAGAAGGCTCCCAACAAAGAAAAGCCCAGGACCAGATGGATTCACAGCAGAATTTTACCAAACATTCAAAGAGGAATTGACACCGATTCTTTACAAACTATTCCAAAAGATTGAAACGGACGCAAATCTCCCAAACTCATTCTATGAAGCAAACATCATCCTGATACCAAAACCAGGTAAAGATATAACCAAAAAAGAAAACTACAGGCCGATATCCTTGATGAATATAGATGCAAAAATCCTCAGTAAAATACTAGCAAACAGAATACAGCAACACATACGAAAAATTATTCATCACGATCAAGTGGGATTCATCCCAGGGATGCAAGGTTGGTTCAACATACGCAAATCAATAAATGTGATACACCATATTAATAAACTCAAACACAAGGACCATATGATCATCTCTATAGATGCTGAAAAAGCATTTGATAAAGTTCAGCACTCATTCATGACAAAGACCCTCTATAAGTTAGGTATAGAGGGAAAGTATCTCAACATAATTAAAGCCATATATGACAAACCCACTGCCAATATCATCCTGAATGGGGAAAAGCTGAAAGCTTTTCCTTTAAGAACAGGAACTAGACAAGGATGCCCACTCTCACCACTCCTATTCAACATAGTGTTGGAAGTACTAGCCAGAGCAATCAGAGAAGAGAAGGAAATAAAGGGCATCCAGATTGGAAAAGATGAAGTCAAACTGTCCCTGTTTGCAGATGACATGATCCTATATATCGAACAGCCTAAAACCTCTACAAAAAAACTGTTGGAATTGATAAATGATTTCAGCACAGTAGCAGGATACAAAATCAACACACAAAAATCAGTAGCATTTCTTTTCTCCAATAGTGAACATGCAGAAGGAGAAATCAAGAAAGCTTGCCCATTTACAATAGCCACCAAAAAAATAAAATACTTAGGAATTGAGTTAACCAAGGAGGTGAAAAATCTCTATAATGAGAACTACAAACCACTGCTGAGAGAAATTAGAGAGGATACAAGAAGATGGAAAGATATTCCATGCTCTTGGATTGGAAGAATCAACATAGTGAAAATGTCCATACTACCCAAAGTGATATACAAATTCAATGCAATCCCCATCAAAATTCCAAAGACATTTTTCTCAGAAATGGAAAAAACTATTCAGACATTTATATGGAACAATAAAAGACCACGAATAGCCAAAGCAATGCTCAGCAAAAAAAATAAAGCTGGAGGCATAACACTACCTGACTTTAAGCTATACTACAAAGCTATAATAACCAAAACAGTATGGTACTGGCATAAAAACAGACACACTGACCAATGGAATAGAATAGAGAATCCAGAAATCAACCCACACACTTACTGCCATCTGATCTTTGACAAAGGCACCAAGCCTATTCACTGGGGAAGGGACTGCCTCTTCAGCAAGTGGTGCTGGGATAACTGGATATCGATATGCAGGAGAATGAAACTAGATCCATACCTCTCACCGTATACTAAAATCAACTCAAAATGGATTAAGGATTTAAATATACACCCTGAGACAATAAAACTTCTTAAAGAAAACATAGGGGAAACACTTCAGGAAATAGGACTGGGCACAGACTTCATGAATATGACCCCAAAAGCACGGGCAACAAAAGGAAAAATAAACAAATGGGATTATATCAAACTAAAAAGCTTCTGCACAGCAAAAGAAACAATTAAAAGAGTTAAAAGACAACCAACAGAGTGGGAGAAAATATTTGCAAAATATACATCTGACAAAGGATTAATATCCAGAATATATAAGGAACTCAAACAATTTTACAAGAAGAAAACAAGCAACCCAATTAAAAAATGGGCAAAAGAGCTAAGTAGGCATTTCTCTAAGGAAGATATCCAAATGGCCAACAGACATATGAAAAAATGCTCAACATCACTCAGCATCCGGGAAATGCAAATCAAAACCACATTGAGATACCATCTAACCCCAGTTAGGATGGCTAAAATCCAAAAGACTATGAACGATAAATGCTGGCGAGGCTGTGGAGAAAAAGGAACTCTCATACATTGTTGGTGGGACTGCAAAATGGTGCAGCCTCTATGGAAAATGGTATGGAGGTTCCTTAAACAATTGCAAATAGATCTACCATACGACCCAGCCATCCCACTGTTGGGAATATACCCAGAGGAATGCAAATCATCAAGTCGAAGGTATACCTGTTCCCCAATGTTCATCGCAGCACTCTTTACAATAGCCAAGAGTTGGAACCAGCCCAAATGCCCATCATCAGATGAGTGGATACGGAAAATGTGGTACATCTACACAATGGAATACTACTCAGCTATAAAAACGAATGAAATACTGCCATTTGCAACAACATGGATGGACCTTGAGAGAATTATATTAAGTGAAAAAAGTCAGGCACAGAAAGAGAAATACCACATGTTCTCACTTATTGGAGGGAGCTAAAAATTAATATATAAATTCACACACACACATACACACACACACACACAAACCGGGGGGGGGAAGAAGATATAACAACCACAATTATTTGAAGTTGATACAACAAGCAAACAGAAAGGACATTGTTGGGGGAGAGGGGGGGAAGAAGGGAGGGAGGTTTTGGTGATGGGGAGCAATAATCAGCTACAATGTATATCGACAAAATAAAATTAAAAAAAAAAAAAAAAGAAAACATATGCCAGTCAGAAATGTGATACACTACATCAACAAAATTAAGGACAAAATCCAATGGTTATCTCAATAATTGAATAAAAAGCATTTGACAAAATTCAATGTCCCTTCATGATAAATATTCTCAGCAAATTAGGTATAGAAGGAAAGTATTTCAGCACAATAAAAGCCATATATGACAACTCACCACTAATATAATCCTGTACAGGAACAAGACAAGGATTCCCACTCTCACCACTTCTACTTAACATAGTGTTTGAACTACTAGCCAGAGAAATCAGGCAAGAGAAAGAAATAAAGGGCATCCAGATTGGAAAAGATTAAGACAAACTCTCCTGTTTCCAGATGATATGATCCTATACATAGAAAAACCTAAAGACTCTACAAAATTACTCTTAGATCTGATAAATGATTTCAGTAAAGTTGCAGGATACAAAAATCAACATGTACAAATTAGTAGCATTTTTAATACACCAACAACAAACTAGCAGAAAGAGAAATCAAGAAAGTAAGCCCATTTACAATAGTCACCTGAAAGAATAAAATACTTAGGAATAAACTTAACCAAGGAAGTGAAAGATCTCTATAACAAGACTGAAAAGTCACTGTTGTAAGAAATTAAAGAGGACACAAAAAGATGGAAAGACAATCCATGCTCTCCAATTGAAAGATCAACATTGTGAAAATGTCTCTACTACCCAAAGCCTTCTATAGATTCAATGCAATCCCTATCAAGAAACCAAGGATATTCCTCACAGAAATAGAAAAAAAAAATTGTAATGTTCGTATAGAACAACAAAAGACTTTGAATAGCCAAAACAATCCTGAGCAAAAATTAAATGAATGAATGAATGAATGAATGAATAAATAAATAAATAAAACTGGAGTCATAACACTTACTGACTTCAAATATCCTACAAAGCTATAGTAACCAAAATAGCATGATGCCTGTGAAAAAAGAGACACTCAGACCCCTGAAACAGAGTAGAGAACCCAGAAATCAACCCACATGCTTACAGTCACCTGATCATTGACAAGGACAAGAGAAGCATACATGGGGGAAAAGATTGCCTCATCAATAAATGCTGCTGTGAAAACTGGACTTCCATATATAGAGGAATGAAACTAGACCTATACCTTCACCATATAGCAAAACCAACTCTAAATGGATTAAGAACTTAAATATAAGACCCCAAACTATAAAACTCCTAAAAGAAAACATAGGGAAAACACCTCCGGATGTAGGACTGGGTGAAGACTTTGTGAACAAGACCCCAAAAGCACAAGCAATCAAAGAAAAAAGAAACAAATGTGATTATATCAAACCAAAAAGCTTCTGCACAGCAACAGAAACAATTAACAGAGCAGAAAGATAACCTACAGAATGCAGAAGATATTTGCAAACTATGCATCTGACAAGGGATTAATATCCAGAATATACAAGGAAACCAAACAAGTTAATAGTACGAAAACAAATAACTCTATTAAAAAATGGGCAAAGGAGCTGAACAGGCATTTCTCAGAGGATGATATACAAATGACCAAAAGACACATTAAAAAATGCTCAACATAACTAACCATCAGGGAAGTACAAACCAAAACCACATTGAGATATCATTTCATGCTTGTTAGACTATTACCAAAAAACAGAAGATAACAAATGCTAATGAATCTATGGAGAAAGGGGAACCTCCTACACTGTTGTGGGACTGCAAATTAGTGCAGCTATTATGGAAAACAGCATGGAGTTTCCTCAAACAACTACAGGTAGAACTGCCATATGAGCCAGAAATCCCACTGCTGATTATATACTGAAAGGAATGGAAACCATCATGTCAAAGGGATACCTGCACTCCCTTGTTTATCACAGCTCTATTTACAATAGCCAAGAGTGAGAACCAACCTATATGTCCATCAATGGATGACTAGATAAGGAAAATGTGGTATATATACACATGGAATGCTACTGTACCATAAAGAGTAATGAAATTCTGCCATTTGCAGCAACTTTGTTAAACTCAGAGAAAATAACGTTAAGGGAAATAAGCCAGTCAGAGAAAGAAAAATACTGTTATGTCCTCATTCATAAGTGGGAGCTAAAAAAAAAAAAAAAATTAAGATAAAAGGAAAGATACAACAATCACAATAATTTGTTGAACTTTCAAAATGAGAGTACAAAACTGAGGCCTCCAGAGGTAGGAAAGGAGAAGGGGGAAAAGGGGTTATGGTGAAACAGTTAGAGGACCACAAAAAATGTTTACGTTGCAGAATGATAAAATAAAAAACAAAAAGCAAAAGACCTAAATATGTTTGTTTTATATGTGTGTGTATGTTTGTGTTTTTGCTTGTGCGTGTTTGTGTGTGTATTATTTTTTGAGTTCTTTTCTGTTTGTCTTTTGTAGTATTTCAGAGGGCTATTTACAGCCATTTAAAAAATTTAAGTTGTAATATATATACAATAAAATGTACAAATTTAAGTGTTCATTTAAGTGACTTTTGAAAATGTATACTTCTGTGTATCTATCACCCTGATCAAGATGTAGAATATTTCATAACCTCTGTACCTGAATAAGGTACCTGAATAAGGAGACAATATAGAAAGTTACATATTAGATTATTAGATGGATGGTGGACTGGTGTCAGAGGAAGGGAAGGTGGAATGGAAAGAGGAGAAGATGACTGGATAGAAAAGGCAAGTGCAGAGCTATGCAAAAATGGGTAATAAAAAGAAGAAAAACTAACCTATCAGTAGTAATAAAACAGATATAAGGAGCAGTGAGAGGCTGAAATACTCAAGTAAAGACCTAGAATGGTAGGGTGCAGCATCAGTCTCTTCCAAGCAGTATGACAGTGAGTGGTGGAAGACAAAAGTCAGAAAATACTCGAAATCCTCTTTAATAGTCTCCTGCCACCTCTGCAGGCCTCCCCCACTCCCCCATCCCCTGGGAGATGATAGAAGGCCCTGAGTGAAGATGTGAGTATTTTAACAACAGTAAGTGGTCTTTCTCATGAACTTCTTTACCATGCCAAACAACAAACAAACAAACTAACTAACTAGCTAAAATAATGACAAAATTCCTAACCCTGTCTTTGTTTCCATATCAGGAACTCCCTTATGGGCAGCAAACAGAAGAAAACAGAGGACCCAGAGCTCATTGTTTCAAACTGCACAAAGAAACATAGCCAAGAAAAATATAAGAAGGAAAATAAACCAGTTCTCTTGAGAGAGAGGAAGGAAAGTGAAAGGGCACCATGAAAGCCCTCTCATACAGTTTCTCTCCTTATGTCATTAAACCCTTAATACTGGGGCCCAAAGCCATCTTTCACTCCCCGTTTCCTCTTCATTTTTGGAAGAGCTGAAAGGATTGCAGGAGAGAGAAAGAGAGGCATTATGGGCAGAAGGCAAGGCTCGCTCTCTCCTGAGTCCCCACTGGGCTTGAGAAAGCATCTGAGGCCTAAGATTCCCTTTCCTGGGAGCTACACTCCACACATGAGCCGTGAGTCCTGGAATTCAGAAAAGTTCTTGAGGAGATTTCTACCATTCAAAGTTAAGCCTCACCTAGTTGGAATCTTCCTCTTCCCCAATATGCCTGTCATTAAAGCCACTGAAAATTCCATACTCTAAAATTATCAGGCCCCAGAATCATTAGAGAGACAAGAGTAAATTTAGCATAGAGAGAAGTTCTGGACAGAGTGTACAATCAAGCACGTGCCAGATTGAGAAAACAAAAGGCATTGCGCCTATGGCTGTGTACTGCAAAAACAAGCAGAATTAAAAGAAGAGGGAGAAAGAGAAGGAGAAAAGAGACAGAGAGAATAAAGAGCAGATGAAATAGGAAACAGATATAAAGAAGGCAAGAAAACCAAAAGCTGGGGGGGATAAGAAAAGAAAAGAAAGGAGACAGAAAAAGAGGAGAAAAATACAGGCAAAAGAAAAGTGACCCTCTTCAGAGAACTCATACTCCAACAAAAAGGAGATAATGAAAGCTCTACATATAGAAGAACTTAATGAAAATATGAACAAAATTTGTGCAAGAGTTCAAAGATGATTTAATATCATCTGATAATAAAAAGTGCAATAAAGAAGAAGATTGGTAAGCTTGCAGTTTTAACATGGCTGACTAAGCATAGTTGTATTCTTTCTCCATGTTGTAAATTGCTACAAAACAAGCAAACAAAGTAAATGGACAAACTCCATTTTCGACACTTGCAAGCCAAAGAGAGAATGTATGAAGAGGCTCTGTTGAATTTGGTGAATAGAAGGGGAAAGATCTTAAGAGAAGGCATCCCAACACAACACAAGGGAAAATTTGCATACCCAGTCATGCTCTCATCCAAATAAAAAGCAAATAGAAAAAAAGAGAAAGATTTTAAATAGGTATAAACTCAGAGCGTGTGACCACTCTTGAAGAACCACTTTAACAATGAACTTGAGCCAGCCAAGAGATGAATGGAAAAACAGGGAAAGGGTTTGTAGTGAACAATGAATTCATTTAACAAAAGGACAGAACAACAAATGTGCAGATTTTTATTATGAAATGAAATATTAATGTCATAAATATTAAAAGGTAGAAATTACATGGCAAAAATTGGAAGGGTCTGAAGAGGCAGAGAAGTGGAATAGTAAACGTGTATTAATTTCTTATGTTTTGTTTCTATGGATCAAAGTACATTGTAAAACTAATAAATAAAGTAATATCACCTAGAAAATATATTCCTTAAAACTTTGGTAATTGAGAAATAAAATAGGAAAAGAAAGGAAGGGGAAAAATATTAATTCTGCCAGTCATCATATAATGAATTAAATAAATAAAATGTTTATAAGATGTTACTTAGTTGCATATAGAGGCAACCACTGGACAAAAATATGAATTGTCAAAATTACTTGAAGAAACATACTCAAAATGAAATAAGACAAACCAGACCATATACTAAAAAAAGAAAGCAATAAAATTAAAATATAATAGAACATGTGATGGCAGAAATAAGACCAAAGTAATGTATTGATAAATACAAATGGGCTAGATTAACACACAAAAAGTTTCTGATTGAGTTACAAAGCAAAACAAATAATAATTGCTACATGAGATACATCCTTAAAAAATAATTTAGAAATGTTGAAAATAAAATGAAAAAAAAAAGCATAACGGAAAAAATAAACAAAATGTGAGGGAGTCATTATCAGCCTAGAGTAGAATCAGATAAAAACAGATTAAATGAGATAATGTAAGATAATTTCTATGTATTTATGCACCAAATAATATAGTACCAATAATCATTAGGCAAAAACGACAAGAAATACAGAAGAAAAACTCATTAATGAGAATCTTTAGTACACTGTGCTCCAGTCATGACAGATCAAGCAAATGAAATGTAAGCAGGACCACAGAAGATATAAATAACCTAGATATTGATACGAGTGTCTATGCTCAGAAAACAGATTATGTCCTATTCAAGTGCCTGTGGTGCTACAAATAAAAACTGACCATACATTAACAAAACATCAATAAACTTTATAAATTAAAAAAATACATTTTATGATCAAAATTTAACTAAAACTAATTTACTCATCAAAGAATTTGAGAATAGGACTTCTGTCAGAAGAAAATGAAAGCTGTCAAAAAACAAAACCAAAAGATAAAAAGCTCACTCAAAGAATTATTTGGTAAAAGAGGAAACTTATACCAAAATACCTAAATATCTGGAAAACAAGAATAATGAAAAGATGATATATCTGAACCCTTGGCATACAGATGACATGAAATAACTAGCTAAATAATCATGTAAAAATGAAAATAAAAAATTAAACACTCAAAACAAGAACTTAGGAAAACTTACATAGATCTAAAGAAAACAGAAGGAAGAAACAAATAAAAATCAAGGCAGAAAATAATTAATTAGAAACTATAAATCATTAAAAATAATGAATAAATCTCATTTTCGGGGGGGGGGCAGACTGTAAAATTATTAAGACTGTTAGCGAAGTCAATTAAGAAATAGAGTATGCCAGTAAACCATAACAAGTGATAATGGGCAAACAACAAAAGATACAAAGGAAATTTAAAGATGAAAAAGAGATGGTTCTGCTCAAATTATACAATTTAGTTTGATGAAATAAATTTTCTACAAAATGTTAATTGTCCAAATTGTCCCTAGGTGAGATGAAATAATAGCACCAAATGCTGTTTATTCTGTGCCAGGCATTGTTCTGAGATCTTTAATAACTTAAGTCTTATAATCTTCACAACAAACTTATGAAGTAGGTAACATTATTATTGTTTATCATTCTCATTTTTCAAATGAAGAAATAGAGGGCACAGAAGGATAAGTAGTCTGCCTGAGGACACGGCTAGTAAGTGACAAAAATCAAGATTCTAACTGTGGGGGTTCTAGCACCAGAGTACACGCTTTTGGCCAGTTTACTACATTACCTCTTAAAAAACATAAGTAAGCCAAATGCCACAGAAAAAATAGGGATTGTTGTCATAGAGTTATTTCCAGAAAAAAGCACCAGGCTAGAGAGTGGCAAAGGATATACTACCATGCTTTGAATGAGATCTAATCAATTCTATTTTATCAATTCCAGAGAAGAGAAACAGAAAAACTTCCAATTTCTTTTATGAAGAAATGCAAACTTGATATTAATGCCCCCAAAATATAGCACATAAAATTGTCATGAAACCAGGTTTGCCTCTGGATACTGAAGAAAACCTTCTGAGTAAATAGAACGTTAAGCAAACAGAATTGATCAATAGACTAACAGCATAATAAACTGAATTTTATTCTAGTCATATAACAAAGGTTTGGCACTAGGAAATCTAGTAATATCATTTATCAAAAAATACATTAAGATATAAAATATTTACATATACATAGATGCTGAAAACCAAGTTGATAAAACTTAATATCTGTGATAAGAAAATGTTTTTGTTATATAGTAATACCTTGGCTGGAATGGAAAATTGACCCAAGTACACTCATAGTCTATATGCAATGATTATTACAGCATTATTCCAGGTGGTGTGCTCCTCGTACTAATTGGTAGAGAAGCCAGAGAAAGAGGTTAAATATCGAGGAAAAAAGAATAAACACAATGTCTTTTATCCTGGAGAATGTTCCACATGCTGATGAGTAGAATGCATATTCTGTAGTTGTTGGATGAAATATTCTGTAGACATTTGCCTAGTCAAATTGGTTTAAAGTGTAGTTTAAATCCCACGTTTCCCTGTTGATTTGTTGCCTAGATGATCTGCTCAATGTAGTAGAGGTGTGCTCAGGTCCCCAACTATTTTGTATTGGGTTCTATCTTTTCTTTTGGTCTAATAGTATTTTTTTTTTTTTACATATTTGGGTGCTCCAGTGCTGGGCACATATATATTTATGATTATTGTGTCTTCTTACTGGATATATTCCTTTATTATTATGTAATGACCTTCTTTGTCTCTTTTTATACTTTTTGGTTTAAAATCCTATGCAATATAAGAATATCTACTCTTGTTCATTTTTTATTTTTGTTTGTATGGTATATCTTTTTCCATCTCTTCACTTTCAGTCTGTCTTCCTCAGACTGGGTGAATCCCTTGTAGACAGCATATAGCTGGGTCTAGTTTTTTTAACCCAATCAGTCAGTCAGTGTCTTTTGAGTGGGTAAATTAATCCATTTATATTTAAGGTTGTTACCAAAAGATATTGTCTTACTCCTGACATTTAATTGCTTTCTTATGGTTGATTTAAATATCTTTTGTTCCTTTCTTTCCCTTTTACTGTTTGTCTTTGAGGTTCATTGGTTTTTTGAGGTGGTATGATACAGTTTCTTTCTCTTTCTCATTTGCAAATCTGCTCTATCAGTGTTGTTTGTTTTTCTCATGGATTCTTACTGGTGATTATCATTTTTTGTGTGTTTCAGGTACAGAACTCCCTTAAGGATTTCTTATAGTGCTGGTTGTGTGGTGGTGAACTCCTGTAGCTTTCGTTTGTCTGGGACATACATGATTTCTCCTTCGTTTCTGAAGCATATCCTTGCTGGGTGTAGTATTCTTGGCTGGCAGTGTTTTTCTTTCAGTTCTTTGAATAGATCATCCCACTCTCTTCTGGCCTGTAGGGTTTCTGCTGAGAAGTCTGCTGGATAATCCCTTATGGGTGACTCGAGATTTTTCTCTTGCTGTTTTTAAGACTCTTTCTTTGTCTTTGACTTTTGACAGTTTGACTACAATGTGTCTCAGAGAGGAACTTTTTGCATTGAATCTGTTTTAGAAGCGTTGAGCCTCTTGGATTGGGAAGTTCATACCTCTACCAATATCTGGGAATTTTTCTGTTATTATTTCACTGAATATGTTTTCAATGCCTTTTCTCTTCTCTTCCCCTTCCAGATGTTTGTGTTTTTAAGGTGGTCTTCTAGCTCTCTTAGAGTTTCTTCATTTTTTAAATTCCCGCCCCCCTTTTTAATCTGCTTTGGTTGTTTCAAAAAGACTGTCTTCAAGATCAGAAATCCTTTCTTCTGCTTGCTCTAGCTTGCTGCTTTCACTCTCAGTTGTAGTTTTGTTTTGTTGAATGAGTCTTTCCTTTCCAGGAGTTCTGCTTCATTCTTTTTTATGTTATTTATTTCTTTGTAAATTTCTTCCTTCATGTCCTGGATTTCTTTTCTCATTTCATTGTGTTGTCTGAGACTTCTCGTATCTCACTAAGTTTCTTTATGATTGTTACTCTGAGTTCCCTTTCAGACATATCAAGGATTTCTTGTTGTATGGAGTCTGGTGTTTGGGAGTTGTAGTGTTCCTTTGGTGGTATCTTATTTTCTTGTTTTTTCACATTTGTAGTATCCCTATGTTGCCTCATCATCTGATGGTTGCTTCTTCTATTACTCTGGAGTGGTTTTTGAGGAGAGATACTCCCTCCTATATATTTGTTATATATTACCTGTTGGGTGGGGTGTTTTAGTTTTGGTTCCAGGAAGACTCAGTAGTTTCAGTAGTTCTGGGCGTACTCAGTATTTCTAGGGTATGCTGGTAGCTATATCTGTGGCTGAGGCTGATGGCATGGCTGGGCCTGCACAGGGGGGTGGGGGCTGTGTGGGCTGGGGCTACACAAACAGCTGGATGGCTGGGCCCATGCAGGCAGGTAGCTGGGTGTTTGGAGTCACATGGGTGAGTGGAGCCACACGGGCAGCAAGGTGGTTGGGGCTGAAGGAGTAGCTAGATGGCTAGGCCCTGGCAGGTGGGTGGGGCTTCACAGGGAGATGAAAGTGTGGAGCCCTGAGGAGCCCAGCACTATGTGGCCAACGTGGGTTGCACGGGGGGGTATGCTGTGCACTATGAACTCCTGTGTGGGCAGAAGGGCCATGGCTCTGGGACTAGACAATGGTACAGGCAACTGCGGGGTGGTGGGCATGGGCTGGGGCAGGATCAGGAGGAGGGTTACCACTGAGAAGTGCTCCTGGCTGAGCATATTCTTTCCACCATAAGGGATAATTCCTCCTGGCTGATCCTGGTTTGGGAGACATGACAGCAGCTGAAGCTGCATGCCTGTTTCTCCTCTCCACCCCCTGCTTGGTTTTTGTGCTTCACAGAGTCCTCACCAGGCCCTTGCCACCCTCCCACACTCTCCCACTGATGCTGTCCCTTGTACTTAGTTGTCTTTTCCTTGCTCTGGTCCCTTTCTGTGGGAGGCTCCTGTGTTGGGTGCCTCTAGTCTGCCATCTTGCCCCACCTCTCCACAAAATATGTTTGTAAAATTCTTTGTACAATATGTAACAGCTTATTCATAATAGCCCCAAACCAGAAACAACTCTAATGGGAGTCAAAGGTAGAACGTGTAGATACATGGTGATTATTCAATGGAGAACTGCACAGCTGCAAAATAGAACTACTGCTGTCTACAACAAAGTAGATGAATCTCTCTGTTATAAAGGTCAGTGAATAAAACCAGACACAGAAGAGTACATAAAGTATGATTCCATTTATACAAAGATGAAGAGCAAACAAAATTAATGTCTGGTTGTAGAATAGGTGCTATGGGGTAGAGGGAAGGAGTGTATTTTGGCTAAGAAAAGGCATAAGAGAATTTTCTGGGGTGCTAGAAATGCTTTATATCTTGTTCTGTGTGGTTATTACAGGGGTTTATACATATATAAACATTCATCAAGTTGTACACTCACAATCTGTGTCCTCTATGCATGTTAGAACTAAATAAAATATTAAAAATAAAATGTGCATTAAGTACCAAACCAAAAGGTAAAATTTGAGAGTTTTGAACATGACACAAGTAAAGATTTCTGTTATACAGATAGTATCATGAACAAAATTAACAGATAGCTCACAAACTTGGAGATAATTCTGGCATAGTATACAACTAAAAAGGATTAAAATTTTGAATATATAAGAATTACCTTCAATTTAGAAAGAATAAGACAGAAACACCACTACTTAGCTAAGAAAGAATGTAATTAAGCAATTTACAAAAAGAAACATGAATACCTAAAAGGTTATAAAGGTTGTTCAATTTCATCAGTTAGGAAAAATTTCAAATTAAGAAGAGCAAAAGAAGTGAAATGCTCATTTTTACCATGAAAATTAAGATCAGATATCAGTCTGGAAAATTAGGTTTATACCTGATTCTGAAATATAGAGAGGTTTAATTTTTTGCAGAGGCAATTTGTAATGAATTTGTATATGTGCATACATTGTGACTCATCAACTCTATTCCTTGGGGTATACTTTTTGGAAAAATCATTCTACATACATACAAAGAAATTGTCCAGCACTTTTAGTAAAATCAAAGAGTGGGAAACAATCTAGATGTCTTGTCTTGAATAGGTTAAATGTAGTATTGCATATGATGAAATACTTTGCAGCAATGAAAAGCTACAGGAGGTAGTGTGGATGACTCACAGAAGTAATTTGAATAACAATTGTGAAGAAACATGAAAACATAAGTAGTCCAAAGCCATAATGTAAATTGTTTTCACATAGTTTATAGGGACATGATAAATTGGGACGGGGATGAGGTCATGTTACAGATGATACAAATGGATACAAGGGAGGAAAATAAAAGCAGATGAAAAGTTAAAAAAGGAGAATACAAGAAGCAAGCATTATATTCTGCCATAAACTGTGGCTTTTTGCACCAATTCAACGCACTTGAAGTCCGAGAGAATAAAATAACTTCCCAGAAAATGCAACAAAATGACTTAAACTGTTGTCTATTTCCATTATGTTGCAATTTACGCAGCTAAATCACATAAAAAAAGAACAAATCCATAAAGCAATATCGATATCAGAACATCATTTGTAACATATTTTGCTGCTAGATCTTGTTGAAGCCCAATCTATGCATATTTTATGAAATATTTTCTTAGTTTTCGAATATTTGATTGAAATTAAAATGCAATTAAATTTACTTCACTTTGAAGAATACCATGTGGATTTTCTGATTTCTAAATATGTAGGTGTCAGAAGAGTTGATCAGATTTATTTTTTTACCAGTCTAAATCTGCTAGTATAGCTCCTATAATGTAATTATGTATTGTATAAAAATCTACAGTAAAACTCTTATGTATAGAGTTTTATGTAATCATATTATCTAGTTAAATATTGTATAAGACATAATACTTTGGGAGTACACTTGAATAATAATTCTCAAAATGGCATTACTTTAAGTGATTTGTGATTTTCTTAATATAGATGTGACTATTTAAATTGTTACAAGAGAAGTACTGGCGCTCTAATTTAATGAATGATTAACTCTAGTGACTAAAATTCTACTTGTTTCACCCTGAAAATAGCACAATTTTATATTATTAGCACCATGTAAAAATACTGAAAATGCTAAATGTACTGTACAAACTACAGCTATAATCATCACAATTTTCACTGTATAATTCATTTTTTTTTTGGTTTAACTTTATTTTATCATTATACAATGTGGTTGATAATTGTGGCCCATTACCGAAACCTTCGGCCCCCCTCCCATTCCCCCTCCCTCCCAATAACCTCATATTTGTTTGCTTGTTGTAACAACTTCAAGGAATTTAGACTGTTGTGTCTTCTTCTGTCCCACCAGTTTATTTGTGTATTTATTTATTTATTTTATAGCTCCCACAAATAAGTGAGAACATGTAGTATTTCTTTCTGTGCCTGGCTCATTTCACTTAATATAGTTGTCTTTAGGTTGATCCATGTTGTTGCAAATGGCAGTATTTCATTCTTTTTTATAGCAGAGTAGTATTCCATTGTGTAGATATACCACATTTTCTGTAGCCACTCATCTGATGATGGACATTTGGGCTGGTTCCAACTCTTAGCTATTCTAAATAGTGCTGCAATGAACGTTGGAGAACAGGTATACCTTCGACTTGATGATTCCCATTCCTGTGGTATATTCCCAGCAGTGGGATAGCTGGGACATATGGTAGATCAATCTGTAACAGTTTGAGGAACCTCCATACCATTTTCCATAGAGGCTGCACCATTTTGTAGTCCCACCAACAGTGTATGAGAGTACCCTTTTCTCTGTAACCTCACCCGCATTTATCATTCACAGTCTTTTGGATATTAGCCATCCTAACTTGGGTGAGATGGTATCTCAATGGGGTTTTGATTTGCATTTCCTGAATGTTGAGTGATGCTGAGCAATTTTTCATGTAACTGTTGGCCATTCGTATATCTTCCTTTGATAAATGCCTATTTAGCTCCTTTGCCCATTTTTTAATTTGGTTATTTGGTTTTTGGTTGTAAAGTTGTTTGAGTTCCTTGTATATTCTGGATATTAATCCTTTGTCAGATGTATATTTTGCAAATATTTTCTCCCACTCTGTTGGTTGTCTTTTAACCCTGTTAATTGTTTCTTTTGCTGTGCAGAAGCTTTTTAGTTTGATATAATCCCATTTGTTTATTTTTTGTTTGGTTTCCTGTGCTTCTGGGGTCATATTCATGAAGTCTTTGCCCAGACCTACTTCCTGGGGTGTTTCTCCTATGTTTCCTTTCAGAAGTTTTATTGTTTCAGGGTGTATATTTAATTCTTCAATCCATTTTGAGTTGATTTTGGTATATGGTGAGAGGTATGGGTCTAGTTTCATTCTCCTGTATATGGATATCCAGTTATACCAGTACCATTTGCTGAAGAGGCAGTCTCTTCCCCAGTGTATAGGCGTGGTGCCTTTGTCAAAGATATGATGGCTGTAGGTGTGTGGGTTGATTTCTGGATTCTCTATTCTATTCCATTGATTGGTGTGTCTGTTTTTATGCCAGTACCATGCTGTTTTGTTTATTATAGCTTTGTGGTATAGTTTAAAGTCAGGTAGTGTTATACCTCCAGCTTTATTTTGTTTTGCTCAGAATTGCTTTGGCTATGCATGGTCTTTGTTATTCCATATAAATGTCTGGATAGTTTTTTTTCCATTTCTGAGAAAAATGTCATTGGAATTTTGATGGGGATTGCACAGAATTTGTATATCACTTTGGGTAGTATGGACATTTTCACTATGTTGATTCTTCCAATCCAAGAGCCTGGGATATCTTTCCACCTTCTTGTGTCCTCTTTAATTTCTCTCAGCAGTGGTTTGTAGTTCTCACTATAGAGATTTTTCACATCCTTTGTTAACTCTATTCTTAAGTATTTTATTTTTTTGGTGGCTATTGTAAATGGGCTAGCTTTCCTGGTTTTCTTTCTATATGTTCACTATTGGAGAATAGAAATGCTACTGATTTTTGTGTGCTAATTTTGTATGCTGCAACTTTGCTGAAATTGTTTATCAACTCTAGGAGCTGTCCCCAAAAAGGGACAGCTTGACTTCATCCTTTCCAATCTGTAGGCCCTTTATTTCCTTCTCTTCTCTGATTGCTCTGGCTAGTACTTCCAACACTATGTTGAATAGGAGTGGCGAGAATGGGCATCCTTGTCTAGTTGCTATTCCATTCAGGATGATTTTGGTCATGGACTTATCATATATGGCTTTAATTATGTTGAGATACTTTTCAACTATATCTAACTTGCAGAGAGTCTTTATCAGGAACAAGTGTTGAATTTTGTCAAATGATTTTTCAGTGTCTATAGAGATGATCATATGGTCCTTGTGTTTGATTTCATTGATATGGCGTATCACATTTATTGATTTGCATATGTTGAATCAACCTTGCATCCCTGGGATGAATCTCACTTGATCATGGTGTATAATTTTGTGTATGTGTGGCTGTATTCTGTTAGCTAGTATTTTATTGAGGATTTTTGCATCTATATTCATCAAGGATATTGGCTTGTAGATTTTTGTTGTTGTTGCTGTATCTTTGTCTGATCTTGGTATCAGGGTGATGTTTGCTTCATAAAATGAGTTTGGGAGAATTGCCTCTGCTTCAGTATTTTGGAATAGTTTGTAGAGAATTAGTGTCAACTCCTCTTTGAATTTTTGGTAGAATTCTGCTGTGAACCCATCTGGTCCTGGGCTTTTCTTTGTTGGGAGCCTTCTGATAACAGCTTCAATCTCTTTTATTGTTATTGGTCCGTTCAGATTTTCTACATCTTCTTTGCTAAGTTTTGGTAGTTTGTGTGTGTCCAGAAATTTATCCATTTTCTCCAGATTTTCAAATTTGTTGGCATATAGTTGTTTATAGTAGTCACTAATGATTTCTTGTATTTCTGAGGTATCAGTTGTATAATCACCTTTTTCATTTCTAATTTTTGTTATTTGGGTCTTCTCTCCTCTTTTTTTAGTTAGCCATGCTAATGATTTGTCAATTTTATTTATCTTTTCAAAAAACCAACTTTTTGATTCATCGGTCTATTGTATCATTTTTTGGGTTTCAATTTCACTAAGTTCTGTTCTGATCTTAATGATTCCTTTCTGTCTGCTAACTTTGTGTTTGGATTGTTCTTGCTTTTCTAGTTCTTTAAGGTGAAGTATTAGATTGTTTACTTGCCATCTTTCCATTCTTCTGAAGTAAGTATTTAATGTGATAAATTTCCCCCTTAGTACTGCTTTTGCAGTATCCCACAGGTTTTGGTATGATGTACCATTGTTTTCATTAGTTTCAATAAATTTTTTGATTTCCTGTTTGATTTCTTCTTGGATCCATATGTCATTAAGTGGAATGCTGTTTAATTTTTATATGTTTGTATAGTTTCCAGAATTTCGTTTGTTATGGATTTCTAATTTTCATCCATTGTGGTCTGAAAAAATACATGGGATAATTCTAATTTTTTTGAATTTGTTGAGACTTGTTGTGACCTAACATGTAATCTGTCCTGGTGAATAATCCATGTGCTGATGAGAAGAATGAATATTCTGAGGTTGGATGGAATGTTCTGTAGGTATCTGCCAAGTCCAATTGGTCTAGAGTCTTGTTTAGATCTTGTGTTTCTCTGATTCTTTGCCTAGATGATCTGTCCAATAGTGATAGTGGGGCATTCAGGTTCCTTGCTATTATGGTATTAGTGTCTATTTCCTTCTTTAGGTCTAATAGTGTTTGCTTTATAAATCTGGCAGCTCCAACATTGGGTGCATATATATTTATGATTGTTATGTCTTCTTGATAGATAAATCCTTTTATCATTATGTAGTGGCCCTTTTTCTCTCTTTTTATGGGTTTTAGTTTAAAGTCTATTTTATCAGATGTAAGAATAGCTATTCCAGCTTGTTTTTCATTTCTATTTGCATGGTATATATTTTTCCATCCTTTCACTCTTAGTCTGTCTGTGTCTTTACAGGTGAGGTGAGTCTCTTGAAGGCAGCATATAGTTGAGTCCACCTTTTTAATCCAGTCAGTCAGTCTGTGTCTTTTGAGTGAGAAATTTAGTCCTTTTACATTAAGAGTTGTTATTGAAAAGTGTTGATTTACTCCTAGCATTTTATTGATTTTTTGTTTGGATGTCTTAAGTGTCTTTTGTTCCTTTCTTTCTGATTTACTGTTTGTCTTCTGTATTTGTTAGTTTCTTGGGTGGTGCATAAACTTTTTTTTTTTCCTCTGTTCATTGTTAGCATTTTTATCTTACTAGTGGGTTTTGGTTTTCTTCAATTTTTATGGCAGTGGTAGTTATTTTTCAGGTACCGAACCCAGTACTCCCTTGAGAATTTCTTGTAAGGGTTGTCATGTGGTAGTGAACTCCTGCAGGTTTTTTTGTCTGAGAAAAATACTATTTGCCTTTATTTCAGAAGGATAGCTTTGCTGGGTAAAGTATTCTTGGCTGGCAATCTCTGTCTTTTAGTATTTTGCATATATCATCCCATTCCTTTCTTGCTTTTAGTTTTTGTGATGAAAAGTCTGATGTTAGTCTGATTGGGGCTCACTTATAGGTGACTTGTTGCTTCTCTCTTGCAGTTTTTAAGATTCTCTCCTTGTCTTTGAGTTTTGCCAATTTGACTATAACATGTCATTGAGAAGACCTTTTTAGGTTGAATGCAGTTGGGGATCTTTGAGCTTCCTGAATCTGAAGATCTGTGTCTTTTCCTATACCTGGGAAGTTTTCTGCCTCTATTTTGTTGTATATGTTTTCAATGCAGTCTCCTTTTCCCTCCCCTTCTGGAATACCTATGACTCAGATATTTGAGCACATAAGGTTGTCTGATATATCTCTCAGATTTTCTTCAATGTTTTTAATTCTTTTTTCTTTTGTCTGCTTGTGTTATTTTAAGCAGCCCGTCTTCAAAGTCAGAAATTCTCTCTTTTGCTTCTGCAAGCCTGCTGGTTAAACTCTCTGTTGTGTTCTTTATTTTGTTGAATGAATTCTTCAGGTCGGCAAGCTCTGCTACATTCTTTTCAGGGCATTGATTGCCTTGTACATTTCTTCTTTCAAGTTCTTTATCCTTTTCCTCATTTCACCATGTTGTCTAGCTGAGTTTTCTTGTATCTCATTTAGTTTCCTTAGAATTATCACTCAAAATTCCTTGTCAGTTATTTCAAGGGCTTCTTGTTCTATAGGATCTAGAGCTTGAGAGTTATTACACTTTGGTGGTGTACTTTCTTGATTTTTCATATTTCTGGTATCTTTCCTTTGGTGTTTAGTTATTGTGGCAAGGGATTTCACATTCCACTCATTTGACAGTATTGTCTGGCCTGGATCCTGCTGGGACAGCCAATTTGGCATGGCTGCCTCAGTGCCTGTGGGTGGAAGGTTCGGGCCTCTGTGGGCCACAGGGATTGGACTAGACTAGGAATCCAGCAGTAGCACCTACCTGTTCCCACGTGGGTGCCTCAGGGCGCATGGTTGGCCTCTGGGGGCACCTCTTTGGTCAGCACACAGTCACCCTGGCTGGGATTGGGGTCCATCAGTGGTGGCGCCTACCTGCTCAGTCATGCTTGTGTCCTGGGGCTCATGGTTGCAGTGAGTTTCGGGCCTCAGCAGGGGTGCATCTCTGGTTGGCGGGCACTCGCCTGGGCTGGGGATGGGGTCTGGTGGTGGCAGCCCACTGTATCATTCTAACACACTAAACTTATAGTCAAACTAGTTCTCAGTTCATCTCAGTTAAGAGCAAGAGTCATCATGAGTTGCAAAAGGCCTCTATTTTCTTTTAGTGTGAATCTGCAGATTTTCCTGATCCGTAGATCAAAAGGTCAAACACTGGAAACAGAGAATGTCAATGTTCAAAGTACTTTTTTGAATTGTGCCATTTTTGCTTCAAATCTTGAGGAAATCAAGGAACATCTATCAAATGTGGTGGTTAGGAGCACCAACTATGGGGCCAGATTCAAATCTTCACTCTCCACTTAACAATCTGCATCACCGTGCATAAGACATTTAATCTTTCTGTTTTGCAGCTTCCTCATGTGTGAAATTGGGTGAATGTCCTTATCATTTTCTATTTGAGCCCAGTTAATTGGTGCCCAGAATACTGTGAGTCACAGTGTCCAGCAATATGAAGCTTAGCCAACACATCTTACCACCTGTTGTCTCTGCCTTACCATGAACCTCCCACAGAGCTCCTCAGATCAGGGTTGTGTTACAATCAAGTTCTCTGCAGTTGGCAAACAAGATGAGTAACATCTGGCACTAATTACCTCACTGCCACACACTAGTCAGCTGTCAAACACCCTGATGACTTTTAGCAGCCAGCTTCCAAGTCTATTGCTATCTATTAGGGTCAAGAGGTCTCTGTTGCTTCTAGGAGGATATGTGCTTCACGTGCCCAAGTGTTAACTCGCACAGTCATGTGTATGGTCTAATAAGGTAACCAGGGACTCTTGGTGGGTGCAGCAGCCTCTATCCCTGAATGTCTGTCTCCACATACGTCAGATAGTCTGTCCCTTTGTGGTGGATATATCCCTTTTATGATGTTTATGCCAGTTTCATGATATTGCTCTAACAATGCATGCATTTAGACCTTCATCAGTAATTTGAAATAGCTGAGGTGACAATGTTGAATTGGATTCAAAATTCATCCCCATCTTCATAAGCAATTTCAACATTAATTTTTCAATGAAAGAAAAAGGAGACCTGTTGGAATCTTCAAATATAATTTCAAGTGTGGTAATTTTTTTCCTGCAAACTTATTATAAACAAGGTTGTATTGATCATCACATCAACCACATGTTGAGTATGCATCTTATCATTTCAAGCATGAGATGTGATATTAAAATGACATGTTCACAGAGACCAGTTCAAATTTCTCACTTAAAGTCTGATCTAGAATTTGGATGTTTTGTAGATATTTATCATACAATGTATAACTAAACTGAATAATGTAAAGAAAATGTAGTGAACTTTTTCACCAAACACTATATAGATACCTCTAACATGTCTCCCAGTATTACCCAATTTTTCCATAGAATTATTATTTTTCTTGTGTGCCACAGTGTTAATAATTTGGGGAAGTACTCAACCAATATGTGGTATAAGCCCAATCTGGAATGCATTGCAAACATTAGAAATAGGAAAGAAGATATATATATTATTCATAAAAGAAAATCTCAAGGCACAGGAGACATTACTAGTTCTTGCCAGTATTGGGTTCCCCTTTCCATCCTGGGCAACTGGGAAACTGTATGTTACATCCCTCTCACGGTTAGGCATAAACAATTGTTTAGTTCTGGATAATATTATGTAAGCAAGCATCACATGTATCACTTCTGGTGTGAGATTTTCTAGTTTTCTATATTTTTCCCTGCCATGGCAGGTAACAACATTCCAGATGGTGGTGCATTAGTCACTCTGGACCCTTGAGTGACTATGTGGACACAGTACCTATCCCCAAACCCAGTGACCTGCAAGAAACCCAGTGACCTGCAGCACATCTAAACATTCATGTGTAAATCCACTGATAGAGATTATTTGTTCCTTCAGCATATGCCTAGCATATCCTGAGAAACTCATCAAAATATTAAATTTAAAAAGCTTAAAAATAGAGAAGGGCTTATCTAGACAATATTAGGAGTCACCAAAAGACAATTTAAAAAGATAGATGATCCAGTAAAATTATGGGCAAGTGTCTTGAACACCAAAGAAGATACTCAAAGGTTTAATAAATATATTGAAAGGTATTTAACCTCATTAATTATAGAAATGCAAATTAAAACATAACAAAAGACCACATACATGACAGAATGTCTGAACAAAACAAACTGATGATACCTAATGTTAGGAGGGTCACAAAGCAATGGAAACTCTGGCAGAAATGTAAATTGGAACAACCATTTTGCCAAACTGTTTGGCACTGTTTACTAAATTTGAATGTATTTAGTACTTATGACTCAGCTTTACCATTGCTAAGTATCAACCACATATGAATGTAAAAGATCCAACACTTGGAAACAAATGTAGACTAGATAACTAAGTAGTGGTATATTCATAGAGTGGTACATTATTCATCAATAAAGGCAAATTATAGTGAGACATAATTACAGGGATAAATCTCATAAACATGGTCCCCGACTTACCATAGTTCCACTTAATATTTTTTGACTTTATGATGGTGAGAAAGCCATATGCATTCAGTAGAAACCATACTTCAGATATCCATATGACCATTCTGCTTTTCTCTTTCATACAGCATTTAATAAATCACATGAGATATTCTACACTTTTTTATAAGATAGACTTTGTGTTAGATCATTTTGCCCAACTGTAGGCTAATGTAATATTCTGAGCATGTTTAGGGTAGGCCAGGAGAAGCTCTGATGTTTGGTAGGTTAATACATTAAATACATTTTCACCTTACGATATTTCCGACTTACGATGGATTTATCATAAGTCAAGGAGCATCTGTATTTACTAAAAAGCCATAGAATACACGTTGTATTCTCCTTTTCATAAATTTCAAAACTTTGAAAAGTAGCCATTTGGTCAGGATCATTCTGCCATGAGGGGTAATGATTACACGGTGGCTTTGAGGGTACCATTCTGTTGAGTGGTGGTCACTGGGGTGTTTATGTTGTGATAATCTGCTGAGATGAATATTTTTTCTGCACATGTTTTCTACATTTGTTATACTTAAATAAAAAGAGTTAAAAGGAATATTTTTAAGACAGAAGTTCTTTTTGATAATATGTATGTAGGCAAAAAAAAAAAAATGTCTGGGAGTACTCCTGGGAGTATAATTTCAAACAAATTATACCGTATCATAAAATTATAGATGGTTTTAGATTCTTCTTCATATTTATTATTTTATATATTTTGTTATATAATTTTAATTAATTTGAAAGAAAGTGAAACTATCAGAAATAAAAAAAAAATATCTCAACTTATGGTTGGCCACAAAATTCCATTTATAATCTTCGTAAATTATGTACTTCTTTTCACTAATTCTTCTTTTTCAGAAGCATTAAATTTAATATAACATTTAAAAATATATCTCTGAATTTTTGTTTTATTTAATTACT
Source organism: Cynocephalus volans (assembly GCF_027409185.1). Lineage (NCBI taxonomy): Eukaryota > Metazoa > Chordata > Mammalia > Dermoptera > Cynocephalidae > Cynocephalus > Cynocephalus volans. Next base: position 152,465,520 of record NC_084464.1, on the reverse strand, counting down.
ATTGTTTTAACAATAATGTGGGGTTTTTTGTTTGGTTTTTTTTGCATCATCAGTAATTTATTTCAGAAAAAATATCAGTAGGCTTGGCTGGAAACTTAGCCACCATTTTCATTAGTTTCTATTAGAAAATACATTCTGAATTATTCAGAGTAACACAAACAAACTTTTAGGACATAAAACCCCTTTGGTAAATTGATACCTTTGCTTTTAAGAAAGTGTTTATGTAAATATCTCCCACAGTTCGCACCACAGGAAGGCAAACCTGTTCAGTGCATATAAATTCATATTGTACATTTTCTTTATTCCTCTTAGTTTGGCTGTTTCTGCTGATTTTTCATTTTGTTATAAAGAGGTTATAACTAAAAGTAGTATTTTTCAAAATATGTTTTGTGGGGATTATTCCTGAGAGATGCTACACACACACACACACACACACACACACACACACACACACACACACACGTCTTGTTTTCAGATTTTTTGGGAAGTGATGGATACTCCGGCACTCCTAGATGGTTAACTATCTCTGCTGAAAATAAGTCTTTCTCATTAACCTTAACACATTCTTCCCCAAGTTTATTTGAAACAGAAAATTTTCCCCACTGACTCGACATTCCCACTTTATGAAATCCTGGCTGACATCTGGGGCACATGCTCTACAGCCCCACGTTTTCATCAAGTGTGATGCCCCATTTTGTCCTCTGCCCAAAGATATCCGACTAATTCCTTGCCTGAAATCTGAAAAAAAAGTGGAAATGATTCTCACCTTTTCCTCTGCGTCCCTCAAATGCTTTTTTAAATTCAGTTTTAACCTTAGTGGTAAAACCAGGATATTTTCTGGGTCAAATTATTAAACAGGTTTTGTTTTACCTCATCTGCCCCACACCCTGGTTTCTGCATTACCTCCCCTAACCTGTTTGGCACCTGCTGCCTCTCTTGCCCAGTCCCCCTTATGTCCCTGGCTGGTCAGCACCCTGCCCTCCAGAGCCCATACAGCCTTTCTCTGTGGAATCTATTATCTAAAAGGGGGCTTTCATCCTCTCATCTACCCCATTAAAACTTCCATTTTCTGGGTATAGCTGTCTGGAGAAAATCACTTTCACAATTTCGCACACAGAGACATAGCATAGCCTAATGTGTTTCTTTTCCCTTAGAATTTTAGCTCTTTTTTTTTTTTTTGGTAAAAATTGAGACTTCTAAGTATAGAATTAGAGCTGGTAAAGTAATCAAGTACATTTCATCAGGGAAGAAAATTGGAGATATTTTTCAGAATCTGTATATCAGATCACTTAGGAGTGACAAATTCCAACATTGTCTGAGTTCTGTACTAGGCTCACTGGGTTCCAGTAGCATTAGCTTGGACAACAGGACCTGATTCTAGTAGGTACATTTTCACTTTTACTCATACTACCTAGGACAAGGGTTGGAAACTATGATCCAAACTCTGTTTTTAGGCAGTTCATGATCTAAGAATGGTTTTTACATTTTTCAAAAGTGAAGAAAAATACCAAATGAAGAATAATATTTTGTGATACATAAAATTATATAAAATTTAAATTTTAATGTCCACCAATAAAGTTTTATTGAAACACAGCCCTTGTCATTTGTTTGTATGTTGTCTACGGTTGCCTTTGGACCACAGCAGCAGAGTAAAATAGTTTTGACAGAAAAGATATGGCCTACCAAGACTAAAATATTTACAATCTGGCCCTTTACAGAAAAAGATTGCATACCCTAATCTAGAGACAGAAAAACACCCAAATAAAGCTGCAGGGTCACCTTACCACTTCTGATCTAGAATAACTGCTTCCTATATTCACACTAACTCTAATACATAGGTCCCTCAGGGAACACAATAAAGGCCATCCATATACAACAAGCTCACACCGACCAGCATACTGAACATGGAAAAGTTGAAAGCTTTTCTTCTAAAATCTGGAAAAAGACAAGGATGCCCACTTTCACCACTTTTACTCAGCATAGTACTAGAAGTCCTAGCCAGAGCAATCAGACAAGAGAAGAAAATAAAGGGCATCCAAATTAAAAAAAAAGAAAGCCAAATTGTCCTGGTTTGCAGATGACATGAACTTATATATAGAAAACCCTACAGATGTCACTAAAAAACTGTTAGGAATAAGGAACAAATTCAGTAAAGTTGTAAGATACGAAATCAACATAGAAAAATCAGTAGCATTTCTACAAACCAATGGCAAACTATTTGAAAAAGAAATCAGAAAACAATCCTATTTACAATAGCAATAAAACTCAACAAAAAACTATGAACAAATTTAACCAAAGAGGTGAAAGATTTCTATAATGAAAGATGTACACATTGATAAAAGAAATTAAAGAGGACACACATAAATGGAGAGACATCCCATGTTTATGGATTGAAAGTGTTAATATCCTTAAACTGTACTACCCAAAGTGATCTACAGATTCAATGTAATCTCTATTAAAATACCAATGACATTCTTCACAGAAATAGAAAAACAATCTTAAAATTCATATGGAACCACAAAAAACCCTGAATAGCAAAAGCAATCTTGAGCCAAAAGAACAAAGCTGGAGGCAACATGCTACCTGAGTTAAAAACATACTAAAAGCAATAGTAACCAAAACAGTATGGCACTGGCTTAAAATATTCAGTGAACAGATGTGCCTTTTCCAGGCTTTGCTCTTCCATTTGTAGAGCACAGGCAGAGTTGATTTAGAATAGTTTGAAAGGACCTGGGATTTTTGGAATGGTAAATGAACATTGGCTTCAACTTAAATTCATCAGCTACATTAGCCCTTGGCAAGAGAATCACCTTGTGTTTTGAAGCTTTGAAGCCAGGCATTGACATCTTTTCCTCTCCAGCTATGAAAGCCCTAGATGGTATCTTCTTCCAATACAAGGCTGTTTTGTCTACATTGTTTAGTGTGGTCATCTTCATCAGTGATCTTAGCTAGGCCATCTGGAGCACTTGCTGCAGCTTCTCCATCAGCACTTGCTTCTTCACCTTGCACTTTGACATTATGGAGATGGCATCTTTCCTTAAACCTCATGAACCAACCTCTGCTAGCTTCAAACTTTTCTTCTACAGCTTTCTCACCTCTCTCAGTTTTCATAGAATTGAAGAGATTTAGGGCCTTGCTCTGGATTAGGTTTTGGCTTAAAAAAGGTTGTGGCTGGATTGATCTTTTATTTAGATCACTAAATCTTTCTCCAATACAGCAATAGGCTGTTTTCTTTCTTATCATTCACATGCTCACTGGAGTAGCACTTTTATTTCCTTCAAGAACTTTTCCCTTGTGTTCACAACTTGGCTAGCAATTTGGCACCAGAAGCCTAGATTTTGGCCTGTCTTGGCTTTCAATATGACTTCCTCATTAAGCTTAGTAATTTCTAACTTTTGATTTAAAGTGAGGTACATACAACTCTTTCTTTTGCTTGAAAACTCAGAGGGCACTGTAGAGGTTATTAATCGGCCTAATTTCAATTTTTGTGTCTTAGGGAATAGGGACTCCTGAAGAGAGGGTAAGAGATAGACGAACAGCTGGTCAGTGACGTACAACATTTATCAATTTAGTTTGCTATCCTATATGGGCATGGTTCCTGGTGCAATTACAATAGCAACATCAAATATCACTGATCATAGATCACCATAACAGATATGATAACAATGAAAAAGTCTTAAATATTGTGAGAATTAGCAAAATGTGACACAGAGACAGGAAGTGAGCATATTCTGTTGGAAAAATGATGCTGACATATTAGTACAGAGTTGCTGAAAATCTTCAATTATAAAAACCAAAATATTTGTGAATGCAATAAAATAAAGTATGCCTGTATGTGGTTTTCTGATACAAGGCAATAAATTTTAAAATCAATAATATCAGTTTAGTACAATAAATCCCAATTGTTTGAAACCTAATAAAATTATTTCTAACTAACTTACTTATCCATTTCTCCATGTTACTGTATGTGAAGATGTTATCTTCTTGGCTATGATTGCAAGGATACCTTTTTTGTTAAATTTAACCTGTGCATTGATAAAATAAATTGGTAAGATACATCATATTCAAATTCTATAGAAGAAAATTTAATAACATTTATTAACTTTGATCAGTTTCCAAACACTTCTACATTGGTAGTAGGATATAAAGAGTGATTCAATCTGTCTTTTCAGTTAGGCTTGGGAGGAAAAACTGGCTAGGGGAAAGTTTGTAATAGGAGAAATACATGAATACACATTTTTTAGGATAAAGTTATTTTGCATTTTTTATAAAAAATAATCAGAATACCTAAAAAGAAAATAAAATAATTAAAAAGCATCCATCTTTGTAGAAACATTGGAAATAATTACTTCAATGATTAGGTTACCAAAATTACTGACTACTTTTATGTATCTTTATATGCTATCAAAACCAGGTGATTGCTGTTGGAATTGTGTTTGCTAAAAAATTATTGTCATTCAGTGTATGTTGAACTTCATCTTTATTGTGATGGAGATTTGGCAGTTGCTTTTCTCAACAAGTAGTTTTTCCAAACACAATATTATGTCTTTCAACACAGAGATATTTACATTTGTTTGTTTATGAGGATATATCTATATATCTATATATCTATCTTTATAGCCAAGTCTATTTCTTGAAATGAGACTTTCAATAGTAACCTCAGGTGTAGGAGGTATAGTGATATCCAAGTCCATTTGTGCTCTGCATTTCAGTGAATAAGTAAGGAGATTTTGGATACTGAAGCATTTATCAAATATTTGTCTAAAATTATTTAGTCCTTGAAAGAGAGTGAGCTGGATACTGATCAAGCTTTATTAAAGGAAAAGATTCTGCCGGGCTACGATCAAAGTGGAGGGCAGCTGGGGCTTCTCTCAAAGTGGAGGAAAGCCCCAGGTGTGAGGTTGGGAGAGCTTGTATAGACTGTAAGGAAGGCTGACATAATCAGGGAGGGGTTTGGTGCTGGTGTGGAGGAGTTTCTATTTCTCAGAAACCAAGAGGTTTCTCCTAAGGGAAAGGCTGGCAGCCATTTTGTGCTGTGTGTTTGTAAAATGGTGCTGGACACATCCAAGATGGCACTGGTCATGTCCAGAACCTATCAGTCCTAAAGCGTGGATAGTAAGATTTCCAATTGCTAAATGTAGTTGTATGTGAATGTTTCACAATTCTGAGCAATATCAGGTTTCAGTACAGTTACAACAAAGTTGACACAGAGAATTAAATTTCAGGGAAATGTTAGTGATTTATTTTATGAACCAACTTCTGCAGTGGAAAAACTCATATCATTTCAGGATTTATAGTGAAATTAACTTGATAAGGCATTTAAGAAAAACCAAATCTCATAGGTAAAGGAGACACAGCTCCCAAGAGCACATGTAATGCTAATTCATGATTTCTATCAGTGTTACCAACTTCAAAATGAATAAAATTTTCTGACTGAGGAAACATTGCCAACCAGTTTTCATTATTGCTCTTACACATTTTATAGATTGAAACAGAGCCTTAAAATAGATCTATCTATATTTATCTATCTAGCCATCTATCATATCTATCGATCTATCTAACATCTACTTCTCTATCATATCTATTTACCTATCATATCTATCTTCTATCTATCTTTCTACCTATCTAGCAATGGACAGATTGGGGTACATCCCTAGATGCTACAGGATTGCACACGCTGTCTGTATTACTCGATTTCTGTTGCTCATAACAAAATACCTGAAAATGAGTGATTTAGAAAGAAAATGAAATTTATTGCTTACAGTTTCAGAGACTGGGAAGTCCAAAATCTAGGGAATACATTTGGTGAAGTCTTTGGGGTGGCAACTGTCACCCAGGAGTCTCAGATGGCAGAAAATGGCAGAGCAGAAACAGAGAACTATCAAGTGCTGTCCTTTTAAGCCCTCAGAACCATGCCCCTGACCATCATTATTAATCCACTTACTATGGCATGGTCCTACAATCTAATCACCTCTTCAAGGCCCACGTCTCAATTACCATAATAGGATTTCCTGTCCTCAACAGTTATGGTGGGGATTAAGCTTCTAATATATGAACTTTGGGAACACATTCAATCTGTCCACAGCACTGTCTAATGTACATTTTTGCTTGTGAATTATTCTTAAGGCTGTCTTGAGTTCCTCTGAAGAACTAACATAAATGATAATTTTTAAAGACAGTTGTATTAGTCAGGGTTCTCCAGAGAGACAGAATCAATAGGATGTGTTATAAATATATGAGAGGGGATTTACTACAGGAATTAGCTCACGCAATTGTGAAGGGAAGTCCTATGGTAGGCTGTCTGCCAACTGGATGTCAGTAGTATGGCTCAGTCCAAGTCTGAAGTCCTCAAAACCAGGGAAGCCCATGGTGTCCTTGGTGTAACTGGAACCCAAAAGCTGAAGAGTCTCAAACCACGGGTAGGAGAGAAGAGTGTATCCCATCTCCACTGGATAAAGAGAAAGCTTTGCCTTTTTTCTCTGTCTTTTGCTCTCTCTGGGCCCCCAGCGGATTGGATGGTTCCCACCCACATTAAGGGCAGGTCTTTCCCACCCAGTGCACTCAGGCTGTCATACTAATCTCTGCTGGAAACACCCTCCTGGACACACCTAAAAAGATAGCTTTACCATGTTTCTTGGCATTCCTTAATTTAATCAAGTTGACACATAGAATTAGCCTTCACAACAGGCAAACAAATATTTTTATGTGAATCTATCAGATAATATTAATTTGGTCCATTTGCCAACCTTTATTTGAGGATCAATAATTCAGTACTAATTTAGGAAAGTGTAATCCATAAGCCCTTAACATCAGCAAAACTTCAGATAAGACAGTTGTGAAAGTATCTGATAGCATCTCTCTATATGTATGGAAAAATGAGAGTAAAACTTCTTTGAAGATAAGTAAAATTTGGTAATTATAGAACTATAATTTTATAATTACAAAACCATGATTACAGAATTATTTTTAAAAAGCCTAATTTTATCTAGTTACTTATATATAGTATCAGAACAAGTAGCTAATTTGTTTCTGCAAGGTGATGGCCTCTTGAAAAGAAAATTAGTAGATTTAAAAAATGAAAATAAATTAGAAAGAGTACAGAAAAAATGTAATTAGCATATTTGTATCTACCTGAATCTTGGTAATGTGGTTTTAAGAGTTTACCTTATTAAATTGCTTTGCATTCTTTTGTTTCACCCATAATTTGCTTTACTCTATATTTGGCTTATCACTCATTATTTTCATGACATAATGCAAAGTGCACAATAATAGATTCTAAAGAACTACAGTTTAAATTAAGAATGTTTTGGGCCTTAATGAATACATAAATTGGCTTTCAGCAAAGTCAGAAAATGTCATGATTAAAGGGTACTGCTATACTATCTAGTTTATCTAAATGGAAGCAATATTTTGTCTATCTAAATATCTATCAGGCCTGGGCCAGTAAGGTGTTCAGAAAGAATGTTGGCACATAGTTAGAGCTGCCAGGTACCATACATGATGTCAAATATTGCATGGGACAATGTATATAAGGAATTATTTGTTGTTCGTCTGAAATTCAAGTTTGACTAAGCATCCTATACTTTTATTTGCTTGAGCTGGCAACCCTAACATATTTTACCAGAATAGAAATGGCTTTTTCAGAAGACATATAGTTTTAACATGATTGCAAGCATGTAAATATTCAAAATGTGTTAGCAAGTATTAATAAAAAAGAAAGACAAAAGTGGTAAATTGTGTTATGTTGACCAAATTGTAAGAATAAATCTCCCATGTGCACCATATGTTGTATGAAAAAGAGAATGCTAAAAAAAAAATACTCCAAACAATATTAAGAATAATATTAACATAATTTTCTCCAGACTCATCCATTATGTTAAGTGAAATAAACCAGACAAAGAAACAGAAATACCACATGTTCTCACTGATAAGCTGGCTGCTAGGAAGGAAGGAAGGGAGGATGGGAGGGAATGAAGGAAGAAGGAAGGACTGAAGGAAAGAAAGAAAGAAAAGACCACAACAATACGTTGAACTTTCAGATGGAGAGAACAAACATAAGGATGCTAGATATGGGGGGGAGAGGGTTTGGGAAGTGATAGGTTGGGCAAAGGGCATAAAGAAATATCATGATTTGTAAGCATGAATATGCTAATAATAAATAAGAATTTAAAATAAAATGAAAAAAAGAATATTAACTCTTAAAAACCAATTTCAAGCTATAGATGTATACTACATTGCCTAGATATCTGCAAAGAAGGTTTATTCAAGAATCAATGGAAGGCAAAGTTTTCTGTAAACAGATGAAAATGGGAATAGCTATGAAACCAGACCAAACGGGGTTGTACAATCAGCTAATCAAGGTGCTTTAAACTGGTTCCTCAGACACTTTAGGGAGAATGTCAAAGACAGTGCTTTAAAAATGCAATTTAAGAATGTATTACAGTTTTGCTCACATAGACCTTGTGCTTTTAAAAAAGTGATATTTAAATATTGCAAACTTGAATCAGCTGGTATATTTTTAAGATGGCCCTTTAGAGTGCAAGCACAGAGGCTTAAAAAGATATCAAAATCCTCCTTTTCAAGACTGTTTTTCCTCACATAAGGTGGAACCAAATCTCATACATTAGCCATCTAGTTAACAGAATTGCTCAGACTCGTATTTGAATTGCCTGACCCCAAGACCTATGCTCTTTTCATAGCATAAGAATGAGACAGAAGAGATTTTAATCTCAGGTATAACTTAGTGCTTGAGAGTTTATTAAAAATTACTATTTGATGTTTCAGATCTTCTATGTTATCATTGCCTGCTTGCAGTCATCTACAAACTTTTAGAAGTTGTATTAAAGAATAAGCTTCTGGCATGTTGGTGCCAATGAGCTGTTTTATTACATTCTTGGTGGCTGGAGTGGGAAATAATATTTATTAGGATTCCCAAGGTCAGGAAGAATAGGTCTATTATGTCATTTAGCAGTAGCTAGCAGGGGACCATTTCTTTGACCACTTATCTGATGAGCATCAAGTTAATTTTCACTTGTCCCTGGTCTCCAGTACACAGCTTTGATAGGCTCATTGTTTCTCATGATTGAATAATCATATTTTGGTTTCCTTCCCTGTTATTATCTTTTTCATTCTTTATATGACATATCTAATCCTTCCGTCTGTTTCTGGTGGCCTGACTCCTCCTTTTTTAGTCGTTTTCAGCAAACTAAAAATTATTGGATGATTTCCCATTTGCTGCCGTATTGTGGTACATAGAGAGACTGCAAAGTCTTACAGTATTTCTAAGTAGTAGCTTTTCTGAGCAGGCAAGAGAGCTTGAAGAGGAAAGACCCCTACTATTGGAGAGATCTAACATGAGCGACTGGAGAGAGCCAAGATAGAATCTTCTTAGGAGCTCACTTAGCAAATTACACCATGTGACCTTGGAATTAGAATTTCAGTGTTGCAAGGAAAACCACTATAAAATTATTTAAGTCACTTATTTGAAGCTCCTATTCCTGCAGTGTATACCATTTGGTCCTTCATTGGGGATGTGACCACTTTCAGTGACAGGAAACCCTCATCTCTCAAAGATCAGCCAATTCTACCACCTGTCACCTTTGACCATTCCCTCTTTAATTTGTACATTCCCTCATTTACATTCCTTCTTTAATCTGGAACCTATATCTCTTTTTGTGACTTTCACCCTTTTATGATAATTCATGATGATTCCTTTAATGATTGAAGACTGTGAGCAATCATGACCTCTTGACTCTTCTCTCCAGATCAAATCCTCTGAGCTCATGCAAGAACTCTGTGTGACATGGTTTCCAGACCCATAAACAATCTGCTTCTTCTCCAGTTCTCTGTACCTCTTTTTAAGTGTGGTCCAAGAACTGAATATAATAATTCAGGGCATTCGCATTAGTACACAGTAAATATGATATCATCTTCCTTGCCCTAGAAATTATACCTTTACTACAGGATTACATCAGAATTTTAATCATTCACATCATGTTTTTAGCATATATTTAGTGTAATGTAGAAAAATCAATGAAGTTGGTTTTATACAGGCTATTGCTAAGTCAAAACCACTCAGAACTGGAATTTATGCAGTTCTGGATATGAATGTAGTCCTATACAATTATCCAATTTAATTCTATTACGTTACACTTTTGACAATTATGGCAGTCTTAAAAAGTTCTTTTTTAATACAGATTCTGTTGTCCAACTTGTTCACATTTCCATTAAATTTCTCTTCATCCACATCTTTGATAATATGTTTGATTTCTTCTTCCAAGTCACCTGTGATAATATAGATTAAATAAGATTTCTGGACCAAACTACATTAATTTTTTTTCCCACTTTGATTAGCATTGTATATTGCTTTTTGGTCTATTTTACTTAAAACTGCCATTTTTTTTCTGGAGGGAAATTCCAAAATAAACTAAAGGATTAAAACAATAATTACTCATAGTCTATCCACTCTTTTTTTTGTGTGTGTGTGACCGGTAAGCGGATCGCAACCTTTGGCTTGGTGTCGCCCGCACTGCGCTCAGCCAGTGAGCGCACTGGCCATTCCTATATAGGATCCGAACCCGCGGCAGGAGCGCCACTGCGCTTCCAAGCACCGCACTCTCCCGAGTGCGCCACGGGGCAGGCCCAGTCTATCCACTCTTAAGGAAGGAAGGAACCTACCTAAGAACAAAATAGTAGTTTCGGGCATTCTGTTCTAAGTAGCCTATGAAAAATACCAAAATAGTGTTATAGATATTTGGAGGCCGGCAAAGATACTTTTGCCTGGGGTGAAAGCCATATGGAACTGGCATTCCAATTACTCATTCATTCACTAAATATTTAGCGGTTACTATGCACCAAGGCTTATTTCCTGCATTGCGGAATGACAGACTGAACAAAACAGACTTAAGCCTTTAAGAACAGAGAGTCTATTTCTAAGCAAAATTGGAGGAGAATTATTTCTGGCAAAACAAATAGCAAGAAAAAAAGACTCAGAGGTAAAAATCCCGCTATATATTTTGGGAATGGAGATCTACATCATTCTTAAATGAGGGTGTTTTGTAACAAGAGTTCTCTCAGCGAGTGTTGGCTAGTTGCCATCAAACTCATGATGAAAGAGGCAGGTTGTGTTGTGGTTTTTGATGAAATGTTCACACAAGTGTCCCTGTTATTCCTGATTAGGATTCAGAGTGGTTTTGTGGTTTTAGAAGCATAGGGTCTTTTCGATATCCTATCTTGCCTATCAGGTTGAGATGAAAGTTTTTGGTAATTTACCAGTTGAAACACTGTAATTTCAAGGCAGGATATTTCTTATTCTCAGAATATGTGGTGCTAGGGTAAGGCAGCTCAAATCTTCTTCGGTGGAATTTCTTTATTTTTAACCATATTTATCTTCTAGTAATTTTTAATCTTTAGCCTTACTAATACTTACAGACTTCTTTATTCAAATTTTTCACTTCTATTTACAAAATAATTTTAATATAACTTGAAAATGATACATGTTCTCATTATACGAAAATTAGAAAATATGCAAAATGAAGAAAAATTCACGAATGATATTACCACTAGAAATAATTATTGTATATACTTCTTTGCATAAAACTCTTGTGATTTTGTTAGGGCAATTTCCAATAAATAAGAAGGCATATTTTAAGACTGTATATAATGAATTCTAAGTAATGTACATAATAATAACTTTTTTTATGTTTCTCCTTTTAATTATACATATAATATTTACCTTATGATAAAAAATTGTTAGAAGCTTAGGTTCATTATAGTCATTAATTAGTAAGTCATATATAGTATTAATAATTACTATACTAACAATTAGTAACAAAACAAGGAATTTTGTTTAGTGTTTTGCAATAGTAATTATTATAATGCATATATGACATAGTAATTAATTAGGAAGGGACTATCTATGACTCATCTCTGCAACCTAAGTGCTTAGCCAAGGTATGGAATGTGGTAAGTCCACATTTTTATTCAATGAACGATTAGACATGAATAAATGAAATCTTACTTTGAGAAAATAATTTAAATGGGGGATTTTAAAATACAGTGGGCCCTCCATATCTGTGAGTTCTGCATCCATGGATTCAACCAACTGCATACCTAAAATATTTGAAAAGAAAAAAAAAACAATAAAAAAGAAAAATAGTACAAATTTTAAAAAATACAGTATAACAACCATTTACATAGTATTAGGTATTATACATAATCTAGAGATGATTTAAAGTATACTAGAAGATATCTGTAGGTTATATGCAAATACGATGCCATTTTATATAAGGGACTTGAGCATCTGCAGATTTTGGTATCCTTAGGGGTACTACAACCAATCTTCCAAGGATACCAAGGGATGACTACAATTATTTCCTCTTTCCATATTTAATATAAAATTAATAGAGAGAAAAATTATCAGGAACATTTATTGAAATGGAGTGTTATTTGTCATAGTTCCATTTTTCCCTAATTAAATTCATAGTGAGGAATGTAATCAGTATTGAAAATTATCTTCTGCTGTTCTCTCATAATGAGGACAAATCAGAAATGGACATGACATGAGACATCTTCTGAATGATGCAAAAACAATCACCAGCTGGTTTTAAACAGTTGCAGCTTGTCAGCATTCTGACGAGACACAGAAGTCACTTAAATTCTTCTCCATCAACAATCGTAAAAAGTCAAATCTGTAATTGGAAGAGAAGGTTATTTCTAATATGTCTAATCCAAATTTGTGGAAATTGCTGAACAACAATTACAAATTAGCCAGTAGGCATTTTTTAAAAATACAATTTGTTTTATTGCTTTTCCTTACAAAATCAACATTGCAGATATTATAGATAAAAAGATTATATAATCTCTCTTAATACATTGTTGTACAGTCCCAATAGGATAAAAATATCACTTTGTATCTCAAAAAGAATTTTTAAAAAATTTCACATTATTGTGCTAAAAAGCACTTAAGATGAGATCTATCCTCTTAGATTAAGTGTATAATATATTGATTATAGGCACAATAAATGAATTTTTAAAAAGATAATTTATATTAGTAAGATAATTTTCAAATGTCACTATTTCTTTTTTCCCTAGATAATGTTTATACCAGAGGCATAATACAAAATCAGTGTATTTTAATTGCAAAATATAATAAAATAAATGTTAATGAATTTAATACTTACATAATCAATGTGTTCTTTTGTCACAGACAATTTGAGTGTAATTTTACATTGTTTAGTTAAGAACATTGCGTTACTTTCCTTCCTACCTCTAGAGAAGATGAACGATCAGGGAAGCTGGAATACTTCTTGCACAGAAGAGAGAGCCTGCATTTGAATCACAACATGAAACAAAATGTGCTGTTATTTACCCTCAGAAAGTATAAATTTATATAAACAAGCCAATGCCACATCTGTGCTCCCAAAACAAGGTTTCACTCCCAATAGCCAACTCAAATATTATTTGTAGAGAAATCTGTCTCTACCTAGATTTACTTTTCCTGTTTCTCCAAGATATTGCCAAGTTTTCAGTCTGTTCAGCACTTGGCAGGGATTGTTTAGCATAATGTATGGTGTCTCGGATAGCTCTATTGCTTCTGTTTACTATTTCTTCAGAAACTTCTGCTAGTTGATTAAGTGAAGTTATTGAATCTGCTAATTTTTAAAGCTCATGCACAAAAATTTAAAAATAAAAATATCTAGGAAAAATAAAAAGATTTGTAGAGACAATTTTCAATCCAGCAGAGGCAATCACATCACAGTCCTCAGCACAGCCAGAGAAACTACGGTGACACTTCAAATCAAGATCTTTAGAACATGAAAAAGTTCTAGAAGCATTTTTGAAGGGCCAACCCCAACTGATATTTGAAATTCAGGCTTGAGTCCAAAAGGGATTGATTCAAATCCATGTGGAGTATCGTGCCCGTTACTTTTGTAACACATTCTGGGTTCCATATTGAATGCTTTATAGAAGAAGGAGGAGTGGGAGAAGAAGAGGAAGAGGAAAAGGAAGAGGAAAAGAAGGAGATGAAATAGTATATTTGCACCTACTTATTTTCTCCTATTAATTGCTGTTTCTGAAAAGTGCATTGGCAGAAAACGTTTCTGATCTTTACTAACTTGGCAGTGTTAATCCCCAGGTCATAGGAATTTCTGCACAATCTAAACATAGCTTGGGAAAGAACGCAGAGTTTAAAGGGGGGAAAAACAGTACTGTACAACACTGTAGATACATGGGTATTAAAGACAGGATATTTTCACTTCAAATAATTCTGTTTCAGGTGGAGAATGGACACTGATTTACATATGGACAAGAGATTCAAGGATAGCAAAAAAGAAGAGGAATTCTAGATGCCTGTGAAGAGTTCATCTATTGCTATGGAAACAGATACATCCTAGCAACAGCTGCTTGGTACATAGCTGACATGCAGAGCTTAAGCCCTTAAACAAGAGGAAAATGAACCATGAGGAAATCTTTAGTATATATAGCATTTATATTTTAAGAGTTTGAAAAGGACAGTGGAAAATTTGTACATAAATATGTCAAAAGAATGGCATTACAGAAATTAAGCTTTATTTTCTCACATCATAAAACCCAGCATATTACTTGATATATTCTAATAACTGCTATATTTTCCCTATTGAAAGAGAAGTTTACACATATCAGATGGCCAATACTAGTTGAACAATTATTTTTGCTGAGTCCAGAAGATAGCATTTAACCATATTTTTAATATGCATTCCTTATTTTCGGCAATTCTTAGAATCTTATCAGTGTAAAATATTCCAAACAATCCTCCGGAAAAGGAGGAGGAAATTCAGATGACTTGGGATTTTTATTAAAGCTTGAAAAAATATTGTGATTATATCATTTTTTAAGTTAATAGTTTTCTTATGTATTAAATTTTCTGGGTAAGTGCTTCAATTGTTCTTACATGTTTTAATAAACATTTATTTCTGTAAAATAAAAATAACCGAATATTTGTTATAATTTGACATCACTTTGTATGAGTGTGCTTGTGTGTGTGTGTGTGCGTGTCCATAGCAAATAGTTTCTATGGAGCAGAGGATATTCTTCTGTAACTTTCAATCATGTTATAAGAGGTAATGAAATTAACATTAATCAAAGGCTTTAAATCTATACTGTCAAATTTTCTGGATCACATCTGGAGTAGATCAAACCCTTATTTTGAAGAAAATTAAACCCAGGGAAGTGAGGTATTTTTGCTTTATTATTTATTTACTTATTTTCCAAAGGAAATATATTTCCTCCCTGCTCAGGCATGGGACTGTATGTGTAGGGTTTATTATGCCAGAATCTTTTAAAAATATGATTATAAAGCAAAGCATGCTACTAGGATTAATCACTTGTTAAAGCAGACACCATCAAAGAGAGTAGGCAGAAGATAATCTAAACATAATAAATTGTTTAAAAATAAAGAAAAGGGAAGGGTTGGCTGGTTAGCTCAGTTGGTTAGAGCACAGTGTTGTAAACCAGGAGAAGAGCTCTGATCTCTGCACTGGTCTGCCACCAAAAAAAAAAAAAAAAAAAAAAATAGGGGTAGGGGAAGTAAGGTAAAATAATGGGATGCATGGGCCATTTTAGGTATCTGGTAGTGAATCCTGGAGGTAAATGTCTCTGATTTATATTGTGCTGCTTAGTCAAAGAATATTCTCTGCTCTTTGCATTCTCTGTAACAGGGAATTGGAGAAGGTGCCAAGTTTTTTTTTTTCCTCTGTGCAAAACTCCATGTGACAGATACCAATGGAAAGTGGAGCTTCCTAAAACACTTATATAACATATGCCTGTAAAATGTTGGTATTAAAAATGTCATTAAACTTACTTTAAAGATCTAGAAACCTCAGAACTCTGGATACAGCTTACTCTGTGGTGAGACAGGGTTCACACCTCATAGGCTTATTGTTACTTGTACTGAGGCTGTGCCCAAACATTGGTGGGTAACTACTTAATGAAAGTGCCAACTACAAATAGATATTTTAAACTTGAAGACCTTCCCAGGTGAACAATGGCAGGACCAAATGTTGGCTTGGAGTTTAGTGTTCCTCAATTTCCATTAGCTTCTGAAACCACCACAAACAAACATCTATTTTAATATAAACGATACAGTTTCTGTCCGAATGGAGCTTCCAAATACAGCCTCTGGACTTTCTTTTCTTTTTCTGGAACCATGAAAGTTAGTGAAGCAGAAATGGAAATAATTACATTATTAAGGACTCTTTCAGGAATTCATGCTGCTTTACTGCTTTACACATGTGGGGAAATAGGATAATTTAGTCAGGCTCCCTCCGCTCAGGTCTGGTTGGCGGTCAAGCAGCACATTTCTTGTAAACAAGTTGTGTGTGGGCGGATGCACCAATGTACCTGTTTAGTTTTGTTGCTATTGTGTGTTCTTGAGTTTGTGAAGCAGTGCTGGCCTGCAGAGCTTGAGTCTAAAAATAGAGCGTGTTTACTGTGCTGGCAGCTGCTCAGTTTTTCTTTGGACTTAGCCAGTAGCGGTTGAGTTTCTGAGTTTCTCTTTGTACTGCCTCGCTCCTAGACGTGTGTGTGCTGAATAAAGACTATTCCTCCTTCAATCAAGGCTCCAAGGACCTTTTTGCCAGTTACCTAGCTCATAGACCTGCATGTGAAGGGTTTGTGAATGGGCTCGAGGGGTCTGTGAGCTCCAGACCGCAGCCCTACCTCTACAACTTATCTCTTTTAACTTCTAGAATCAATTTTCATATTTAAAACATACTTTCATACCAAACCCATAGGAATAGACCAGAGACAGCTGTTGAAAACATGCCCTATAAACAGCAACTCAGAAAATTGCAGTGAATGGCTAAAATTTACTTTGTATTTTAATGCAAAATAGTACTGGGTGTCTGTCAGTTAGAAATGTCTTTTTTTTTTTAATCCAGAAGAACTAAAATTTTTTGTGTCTTTATTAAGTGATTGGGAAGCATATATTCTTATCTGAACTGTCAAGATGGCAAGACTATGGCTCAGGCCATTTAAATACTTATTTACCATCACACAGGGAATCATTTACATGATTCAAACAACCATGTTCTGTGACTGCTGATTTTCACATTAAGTGGATGCTGGTGTCAGAATTACCTTGTTCTTGTGATTCATAGTTCTTGTTTTATAATATCTAAGCATTCATTAGCTCAAGATATATCATGAGAATCTCCAAAACCTGAAAAATTAATCCTTTTTTATTTTAATATAATTACATCTCCATCCATACGCATATCCATAAACCAAAAATCTGGGAGTCATCCTAGACTGTTTCTTTATTTCTGATCTCTTATATCCAATCACTACGTCCTATTAATTTTATTTCTATTTTTAAAAAAGTTCTAGTGAATTACTGTAACAGGCTTCCAACTGCCTCCTCTGCTGCTGTCTGTTCTCACTTCAATCAATTCTCCTCACAGTTGCTACCTGAGCTTTCTAAATTCAATTCCAATGGGGTGACCCTCCTGCTCAAAATGTTTTAATGGCTCTCCACTCTTCTCACAGTAAAGTACAGCTTCTTTTGTGGGATACAAATCCTTCAAGACCTGACCTCTGCCTGGTGTTCCAGCCTTATATTTCATCTGCTCTTTAAGCTCTAAGCAACAGCAGTAAATTATGTTTCCAGAACTGTGTTTGCTTAACACCTGTACACCTTTACTCTTCACTGAGAAACTTTTCTTTGACTACTTCAAGATCACTAAGCATTTTGTTGTAACTTTTTTTTTAATGGATAATTGCAGACATATATAAAAGTAGACTGAAGAGTATAATAAAACCTCACGTAAACACTACTCATCCTCAACTAATAACCCATGACCAATATTTTCCAGGTATACCTCATACCTCCTGCACTCTTTTCTAGCAGTCCCCTTCAGCATACCATTTCATCTGTAAATGCTTCAGTATTCTGCTCCTAAAGATAATTTTTTAAAGCTAAATCACAATAACATTTAAAAAATATTTACCAGTAATTCCTTAATACTATAAAATAGCTGGTAAAGCTCGATTTCTGTCTCACATGTGTTGTCCTTTTGTTTTTAATTTTCTAATCTTTCAATGTCTTATTGTTTGCTACTTGAATCTGGATCAAAATAAGGCCAAAACATTGCAAATGGTTTATGTGTCTGTGATATATAGGTCCTCTTTCCAACTTTTTTCCCACTTTCAAGTTATTTGTGGAAGAAAATTAGGTTATTTATCAAAGGGAGTTTCCAACAATCTGCATTTTGCTGTTTGCTGCACCTGTGGTGTTCTTTAATGGTCTTCTGTCTTCTGTCTGTTTCGATAGTTGGATCTAGAGACTTAGTCACATTCAGGTCCTTTTTTTTTTTTTTTTTTTTTGGCAAGACTATTTCAGAGGCAGTATTGTGTTCTTCTATTAGGAGGCACATACTGTCTGATTATCTCTATTTTTATGGGGCAAGGAGCTGTTTACTCTGTTGATTTATTAATTCTTTAGGGGATGCCAAATGGTGGTATTCCAACTCTGTCATTCTTTCTCCATTTTATAGCAAGATTACTTTGCTAAATAGAAACATCCCTTCATCTACTATTTGGCTACCAGTGATAGAGCTTATTTATAAGCTTTTATTCACTTACCAGTTTTCAAAACATGACCAACAATTTAAAAAATTTTATTTGGTATTGTTACAAACTCACGACTCATATTTCATGTGTTCCCATCCATTTTAGTTATTTTTCTTTTTGATGATCAAATTGTCCCTTTTTTGGTCAATGAGAGCCTCCTTAAGTTGGCTCCTGAGTTCTTCTGCCAACTTCACAATGTTTTCTTTAATATCTGATATAGCAAGATGTTTCAGGCTCAGCTTGTTTATTTCTTGCCCAGACCTGAAATCAGCCATTTCTCCATGAGCTGTTTTATTTCTTTAAATAAAAGATGAGGAATATCATATTTGTACTTCCAATTTGAATTTAGACCCCCAAAATTTTGCTTATTCTCTTTTACCTTACATCTGTATCTTCTTACTCCTACATGATAGAGTAACACACAGGTATTTATTTAATTTATTTCACTGCATAGACATAATGGTGTCCGAATCACAATATAAACACTACTACCAACAGCATGATTTCCAAAAATAGCTCAACTCATTTTTCCAGTCTTTTTTTTTTCTCCTTAGGGTGTATCCTATTAGTGATAGTAAAATCTTTAATATACTTTAATGACTTAATACTGTTCCCCTTTGTGTGAGTATATCATCAACATACATAGTTAGGTTCATTTTTTTTCATTTCCTTAAAATTTGTTAAAAATTTTTAAGAATTAAAATATTTATATCATCTATTTTTTGATTATGCAAAGTGTTTGCATAATGTAAAAATAAAAACAAGATATATTTAAAGAAGTCTAGTGTCCACCACTGTTTCTTTTTTCCTGATTCCTTCTTCACTTATATAGGTATCTATTTTAAAGAACATTTTTAAGAATTAAAAAAAATGTGTGATTTATTTTTCAACCATGAAATGTTTTTATAATTTAAAAATCAAAACGAAGTATATATAAAGAAGTCTATTGTCCACCCCTATTTCCTTGTTCCTAATTCCTCCTTCACTTATATGAGTATCTATTTTAAAAAGTTTATTTACTTTTGTTTTTTAGTATTAAACATAAACACACACACAAAAATTGTATTTAGGTTTTTTTAAAAAATAAATTGTACCATGATACGCCCACTCTTTTCCCCCCTGCTCTTTTCACCGAGAAATATTTCTCTGAGATCAACCTCTTATAGTATATAGAGACATTCCTCATGCATTTTTATAGCTACATAGTATAGTAATCCATTTGTGTGGCTGTATAGTGTGATTCCACCAACTTCCTACTGATGTACATTTAAGTTGCTCTAACAAATAATTCCTGAAATGAAAAGCCTTATGCATGTCCTTTTTTAGTTTTGCCCGTATATCAGTGAGACAGATTTTTAAAAAGTGGGATTGCTGAGTCAAAAGATAAATGCAATGTAATTTTGCTAGATATTTCCAATTTATTTTCCATAGAGATTGTTCCTTGTTGCTTTCTGTCTAGAGATATCTGAGTGCCCTTTTCCCACTGTTTCACTAGCAGAGTACATTTTCTGATTTTTTTATGCCAAACCAAAAGTGAAAAACAGTCTCTTGGCATAGTTTTAATTTGAATATTCTCTTATGAGTGAGGTTGAACACTTATTCACATGGTTAAAGCCATTTGCATTTTTTATGAATTGATTGTTAATTTCTATAAGTCTTTATAGGGCAATTGGCCCTTTTCTATTTTTAGAAGCGTGTAATATATCCTAGATATTAATTATCTATGATTTAAGTTGTGAATAAGCAATTTGTCTCACTACTCTGCTTATGGTGATTTTGGCTGTTCAAAAAAAAATTTTTTTAGTGTAATAAAATTTTTGCACTTCTTTTCTTTTTGCCTCTGGATTTTGAATCTTAGAAGGAAAAGTTATTCTAATTCAAGGATATAGATTAATTCATTTAAGTTTCTTTTAGTATGTGTATCATTTTATTTTTTGTTTAAATCTTTGATCAATTGGAAGCTTATCTTGGTGTATAGTGTGAGTAATGAGTCCAGTTTTACTGTTTATCTAGATGGGTATCTGGTTATCTCCTAATATCACTGATTTAAAAAAAAAAAATCCAAAAACAGTATCCAAAAATTTGAGATGGTCGTTTTATTATCTATTGCATATGAATCTTATGATATTTATCTTTTTCCATGATTTTGTCTAAACCATGCACTTATCTCACATTATTTTAATTTAGAGGCTTTATAAACTGTATTATTTTAATATCTGGTAGAACTATCCCTTCCTCTTGCTTGTCTCGATCTTCATCAGGATTCTATTGGGTTTTATCATTCACTGCTGGGTGCCTTTAACCTCACCAACTAGATACGTGCCAGTCATTTACGGCCTGCCAAATTCTAAGAGTAGAGCTAGGGCGGTATGGGTCTGTCTTGAAGTTCGGGGGGGGGGGTGTTCGTTTTGTTTTTTTTAAATAGCAAAAGATAAATTTGTAAATCAAGCCCTCTGAACATTTCTGATTTCATCCTTTGATTAAAGTTGAAGGCAAATTTTCAATAATGTTGGTATATGCATTATCTCTATCTCTATAATCTGCATTGTTTTAAATTAGAAATTAGTTAATTCTTGAATGATTGTTTGGAATATATATATAAATTCATTTTACATTAGCATATATTTGGTTTCTTTTGGGTTTTTTTGGGGGGGGGATGATAGCTAGTTTATAGTCTCAGTGGGAAAAAACAGTCAATCTGTGAATTATGTACATGTCTAAAGTTATATTCTTCCTTTTTAAAATTTTATTTTATTGTGTCAATATACAATGTGGTTGATTATTGTGGCCCATTACCGAAACCTTCCTCCCTCTTCCCTCTCCCCCCTCCCTCCCATCAACCTCGTATCTGTTCACTTGTTGTATCAACCTCAAGGAATTGTAATTGTTGTGTCTTCTTTCCTTCCCCGCTCTGTTTTTTTGTGTATTTATATATTTATTTTTAGCTCCCACCAATAAGTGAGAACATGTGATATTTTTCTTTCTGTGCCTGACTCGTTTCACTTAATATAATTGTCTCTAGGTCCATCCATGTTGTTTCAAATGGCAGTATTTCATTCTTTTTTTATAGCAGAGTAGTATTCCATTGTGTAGATATACCGCATTTTCCATAGCCACTCATCTGATGATGGACATTTGGGCTGGTTCCAACTCTTAGCTATTGTAAACAGTGCTGCAATGAATATTGGGGAACAGGTATACCTTTGACTTGATGATTTCCATTCCTCTGAAATGGAAATCATCAGCAGTGGAATTGCTGGGTCAAATGGTAGATCTATCTGCAATTGTTTGAGGCACCTCCATACCATTTTCCATAGAGGCTGCACCATTTAGCAGTCCCACCAACAATGTATGAGAGTTCCTTTTCCTCCACAACCTCGTCAGCATTTATCATTCAGAGTCTTTTGGATATTAGCCATCCAAACTGGGGTGAGATGGTATCTCAGTGTAGTTTTGATTTGCATTTCCCAGATGCTGAGTGATGTTGAGCATTTTTTCATATGTCTGTAGGCCATTTGTATATCTTCCTTTGAGAAATGCCTATTTAGCTCTTTTGCCCATTTTTAAATTGGGTTACTTGTCTTTTTTGTTGTAAAGTTGTTTCAGTTCCTTGTTTATTCTGGATATTAATCCTTTGTCAGACGTATATTTTGCAAATATTTTCTCCCACTCTATTGGTTGTCTTTTAACCCTGTTAATTGTTTCTTTTGCTGTGCAGAAGCTTTTTAGTTCGATATAATCCCATTTGTTTATTTTTCATTTGGTTGCCTGTTCTTTTGGGGTCATATTCATGAAGTCTGCCCAGTCCTACAATTTGGCTTTGCTTTTCATAGCTACAGAAAAATTAAACCCCGTAGATATAGCCAATTGACTTCTTTTGCAGTCAATAATAATATAAAACGATAAACTGCTTTGTAGTATGGGTTAAAGAAATCTACCATGTCCCCTAGTTCCAAAATACATACTACTTTATATGAAGCCCTAAAGCACTTAGTTAAAATTCATTTTTTTTTAAATGGCAAAATGCAAAGATTTTTTTATATTGAGTAACAATATCTTAGCTTGAAAATCAAACTGTCCTACCTAGTATTCTTTTAATCCTGGAAGCATAGATCCCAAGATAAGCAAGTTCTGATGAGACAACTAGAAAAAAGGCTGCAATATCTTGCACCTTGCTAACTAACTCCCTGACATAAATTCCACTGTGCTTAACATATATGAGACAGCATGAGATTATTTGAACTTGGGAAACTGCTTACTTAAATGAGGTAACTACAAAGTGTCAGTCCATGGTATAGTTAGGTGGTGTAGTGGGTCTTGCCTTTGAAAAACATGAGTACAAAAATCCTGTGATAATTTTCATACACTGTTTGTTATATAGAGATTGATGTATATGTATTTTCCATGTACATATGTTTATATGATGTATATATAGTAATTAATATTCCTGATTTATCTTCTGCAAGAGCCCCTTACTTGTTGGGCTTGTGTCTTATCTGTCACTCTAGGCCCAGTGTTTGGCACAGTGCCTGGAGCAAAATAAGCACTCAAAAAGTTTTGTCAAATAAATAAATAAATAATGACCGAACTTTGTCTGCCATTTGTGCCTAGTTCTGTTCTCACACAAGGGTCAACTGTGCTTGGAGATGGGCTGCAAATAAGTCCTAAATTTAAGAATGTAAAGGATTCCCAATATGACAGCATTTCTCTCCACAGAAGTAATTCAATATGGGGAAAAATTATTGCTGTCTGGCCTTTCATATTCCTGAAATGGTAATTGGCTTTTGCATGCAATGTTTTCCTGTGTCGGAAAAAAGACTGTTGTAAGACTTTCAGAGTAGCTTAAAATATTATAAATAAATGAAGAGAATTATGTGGTTAATTTGCAGGTCACCATCAAGAGCAAATCTGAATAATAACGCAATATGCTCTGTGCTGGTATGGCAAGGAGATGTGAGGATGGATTTTGTCCTGGAGTGACTTAGACTGAAGAGGGGAAGAAAGATTATAGATTCATAGTCAACAAAACTTTAAAAGAAATAGTTAATTTTCACAAGTTTCCACTGTGGTGCACAAATTTTATGGGCATTCTTTTTATGCAACACAGCAGATGTCATTCAATCATTTAATATAGATAATCATTTTTACATTTCCAAATTCTCTGAGACTCTCATGTACTTATTTATCAGCACCACACTCTCCCTCGTGTGAGCCACAGGCCGGCCCCTCATGTACTTATTTAAACACATATTCATTTTTCAGGGCTCAGAATTTTATGCTTCTTTATTCTGGCAGGTACATCACATTGACTTTCATTTTGAACAAGAAGATCAGAGATTAATAATTTGCTTCTGTATAGCTATAGTTTTCATTCTTTCCTTCTAGAATATTTAAAACCATGGAAGAAAATAACTGTAACAAAAATAACACATGAAAGTGTTTATAACTCCAGTAAAATGTCCTAGTTTAGCAAAAATATTCTGAAGAAATGAAAAAGGTAGCTTTTTGTTCAATATTTAAGTATTATTTACAAATAGTACAATTCAATTTATGCTATAGTGAAATGAAGTGCTTATCTTTTAAACATTTAAACATGGTTTATCCAAACCAGTTTTGGTCCAGGCAGGAGGAAGTAAAAAAGAAAGGCACTGAGGAGAAGGGAGAAGATACAAAGATACAGGGGAAAAACAGAGAAAAGACAGAATATGACAGATGTCAGAACAAATTAAACTCAATAGATACAGATTTTGTGTGTCTGAACACACAAAATTAAAGAAAAACTTAAGAAAATTATTTACATATCTATGTACCCACCTAAGCCCTGCAAAATGAGTGTACCTAAATCATCCCAATAGCAGGATTTTTTTGAAAAAGAGAAAAAAGTTCCAAGTCTGCACTTTGCACTGTGCACAGCTAGCCTCAAACACATCATTTGGCTCTCAACTAAAACTTTCCACTTTGGGG
Source organism: Cynocephalus volans (assembly GCF_027409185.1). Lineage (NCBI taxonomy): Eukaryota > Metazoa > Chordata > Mammalia > Dermoptera > Cynocephalidae > Cynocephalus > Cynocephalus volans. The sequence goes on along the minus strand of NC_084464.1, from coordinate 152,440,947 downwards.
GAGGATTATAAAATCTTAGCTTGGCACTGACTACTCAGATTAGAAAGTGTGGCAGCAAACCCCTTGCCAGATTCTTTAGCAGATTCGGAGATCAAAATACAGCCCAGACCTTACCAGAGCGTCGCAGGTTTTGAATGACTCCCTCATTTTTTCTGGCTTGCAGTTCCAGTTCATGACCAGAGGTGGCGCTGAGTGTACAGGGAACCTACGGCTGACTTGAACCAGAGATTGGAAATAAGACCAACGTCTGTAAGCATGAATCCTCAGTTAACCTCAGCAGCACATCATCTAAGATAGTCTGCAGAAAGAGAAAGCAAAGAATAAACAGCAAATCGAATGGCCTTGCATTAGGAGAGCCTCAGAGTAGGAAAGAGATAGGAATGAAAACCCCGACAGGTTAATATGGGTAGAAGCACAAACCAAGTAAGACATCAGGAATACAGACCAAAGCACTCTGAGAACTGTGGCACTGATGTATTTCCAAAGGTTAAATCACCCTTTAGAGGAGTTTTTATTTGCCAGAAGGACCATGGGAGTTTTCAGGTTTTTATGTTGCATTCTAAATGTCTGTGGCTTGGTTGGACTGCTTCTGTCTTTAGCAAGTAGCAATCCAAAAGTAATTTGGTTGAGTCATAGAGTACTACCCGTTCCCCCAGAAGGCTAATTTTATTTATTTATTTATTTATTATGAATATTCATGAGATACAAAACTAATTGTCATCCCTTGTGCCCATGATGTGAGGGCCAGATTCTTTTTTTTTTTTTTTTTTTTTTTTAAATTTTATTTTGTCGATATACATTGTGGCTGATTATTGCTCCCCATCACCAAAACCTCCCTCCCTTCTCCCTCCCCCCTCCCCCCCAACAATGTCCTTTCTGTTTGCTTGTCGTATCAACTTCAAGTAATTGTGGTTGTTATATCTTCTTCCCCCCCCCCCCCGGTTTTGTGTGTGTGTGTGTGTGTGTGTGTGTGTCTGTGTGTGTGTGTGTGTGTGTGAATTTATATATTAATTTTTAGCTCCCACCAATAAGTGAGAACATGTGGTATTTCTCTTTCTGTGCCTGACTTGTTTCACTTAATATAATTCTCTCGAGGTCCATCCATGTTGTTGCAAATGGCAGTATTTCATTCGTTTTTATAGCTGAGTAGTATTCCATTGTGTAGATGTACCACATTTTCCGTATCCACTCATCTGATGATAGACATTTGGGCTGGTTCCAACTCTTGGCTATTGTAAAGAGTGCTGCGATGAACATTGGGGAACAGGTATACCTTCAACTTGATGATTTCCATTCCTCTGGGTATATTCCCAACAGTGGGATAGCTGGGTCGTATGGTAGATCTATCTGCAGTTGTTTGAGGAACCTCCATACCATTTTCCATAGAGGCTGCACCATTTTGCAGTCCCACCAACAATGTATGAGAGTTCCTTTTTCTCCGCAACCTCGCCAGCATTTATCGTTCATAGTCTTTTGGATTTTAGCCATCCTAACTGGGGTTAGGTGGTATCTCAGTGTGGTTTTGATTTGCATTTCCCAGATGCTGAGTGATGTTGAGCATTTTTTCATATGTCTGTTGGCCATTTGGATATCTTCCTTAGAGAAATGCCTACTTAGCTCTTTTGCCCATTTTTTAATTGGGTTGCTTGTTTTCTTCTTGTAAAGTTGTTTGAGTTCCTTGTATATTCTGGATATTAATCCTTTGTCAGATGTATATTTTGCAAATATTTTCTCCCACTCTGTTGGTTGTCTTTTAACTCTGTTAATTGTTTCTTTTGCTGTGCAGAAGCTTTTTAGTTTGATATAATCCCATTTGTTTATTTTTCCTTTGGTTGCCCGTGCTTTTGGGGTCGTGTTCATGAAGTCTGTGTCCAGTCCTATTTCCTGAAGTGTTTCTCCTATGTTTTCTTTAAGAAGTTTTATTGTTTCAGGGTGTATATTTAAATCCTTAATCCATTTTGAGTTGATTTTAGTATACGGTGAGAGGTATGGATCTAGTTTCATTCTCCTGCATATGGATATCCAGTTATCCCAGCACCATTTGCTGAAGAGGCAGTCCCTTCCCCAGTGAATAGGCTTGGTGCCTTTGTCAAAGATCAGATGGCAGTAAGTGTGTGGGTTGATTTCTGGATTCTCTATTCTATTCCATTGGTCAGTGTGTCTGTTTTTATGCCAGTACCATACTGTTTTGGTTATTATAGCTTTGTAGTATAGCTTAAAGTCCGGTAGTGTTATGCCTCCAGCTTTATTTTTTTTGCTCAGCATTGCTTTGGCTATGCATGGTCTTTTATTGTTCCATATAAATGTCTGGATAGTTTTTTCCATTTAAGAGAAAAATGTCTTTGGAAGAGGGCCAGATTCATACTGGCAGCATACCCATTACCAGAAATTACTTTTTACCCCATGTCCCCACCCAATTATCCCCCAACATCCCTCCCACTTCCTCTTTCCCCCTCACTCCACTTTGTAGCCCAAGGAATGTTCCCTCCCTCTGTTGGATCACGGCACTACTGTGGTCTTTCCTTCCTTACTTCTTTCTCTCTTAGCTCCCACATATGAGTGAGCACATGTGGTATTTATCCCTCTGTGCTTTGCTTATTTCACTCAACATAAGTTTCTCCAGGCTCATCCATGTTGTTGCAAATGAGAGTATTTCATTCTTTTTTATGGCAGAGTAGTATTCCATGGTGTATATATACCACAGTTTCCTTATCCACTCATCTCTTGATGGACATTTACGTTGGTTCCAATTCTTGGCTATTGCAGATAGAGCTGTGATGAACATGGCAGTGCAGGTATCTCTTCGACATGACGATTTCCATTCCTCTGGATATATAACCAGAAGAGGGATTGCTGGATCATATGGAAGACCTATCTGTAGTTGTTTGAGAAACCTCCATACTGTTTTCCATAGTGGTTGTACTAATTTACAGTCCCACCAACAGTGTAGGAGCATTCTCTTCTCTCCACACCCTCACCAGCATTTGTTATTCTCTGTCTTTTTGATAACAGCCAGTCTAACTGGGGCGAGGTGGTATCTCAAGGTAGTTTTAATTTGCATTTCCCTGATGGCTAGTGATGCTGAGCATTTTCTCATGAACCTGTTGGCCATTTGCATGTCTTCCTTTGAAAAATGTCTATTCAGCTCCTTTGGCCATTTTTTAATTGGATTATTTGTTTTTTGACTGTGTAATTGCTTGAGTTCCTTGTATATTCTGGATGTTAATCCCTTGTTGGATTCATAGTTAGCAAAAATTTTACTCCCACTCTATAGGTTGTCATTTCACTCTGTTGATTGTTTCCTTTGCTATGCAGAAGCTTTTTAGTTTGATATAGTCCCATTTGTTTATTTTTTCTTTTGCTGTTTGTGATTTCAGGCTCATGTTCATAAAGTCTGTGCCCAGACCTAGTTGCTGAAGTGTTTCACCTATATTTTCCTTTAGTAATTTAACAGTTTCAGGTCTGGTTACCAGATGTTTTCGAAACAAACATGTCCATCTTAAGTGAGAAAGACATAAACTGCTCAAAGTGAAGCAGCAAGGTGAGAGAGTGTGTGTGCATGTATATGTATATATATTTCACTTATATATGGAATAAACAAAATTGGAGACTTCATATAAAAGAGAAAAATATTACCCAAAGTTCCTCCAACAAGTATGGCAATCTTTTAAAATTATTTTTATGCTTTTCTATTGCTTAATCTTCTGTTTTTTTAAATTAAAAAAAAAAATAACCGAAGGCAAAAAGTTTTCAAATCATACAAAAGGATTTTAAATAGAAAATAAAAATGTTTTTCCCTGACTTTCTTGTATAACTCCCTCTTCCATCTTTGAGATTCATAACCAGGGCACACACAGCTGTGGTTAAGGAGGTATTTGGTGCTCCATCCTTGCTACTCAAGGAATGATCTGTGAATCAGCAGCACCAGCATCACCTGGGAGATTGTTAGAAATAAAGAATCTCAGGACCAGGCCAGATTAAATGTATCAAGACCTATATTTTAACAAGATCCTCAAGTGACATGTATACACATTGAAGCTTGAGAAACTCTGCCCTCGATTCCAAAGAGAGAACCATTAACTGAGGCCACGCCTCCTCCAACTTAGCAAAAGGCTGCAGAAATGGTCTAACTCTAATAAATGCTATTCTTAGTCTAGATAGAGGACTAGAGAAGGGGAGTGTAAGTCAATCATCATTAAAGACATTGAGAAATACAGTGTTCAGAGGAGAAAGTGCTTTCCCAGACAGTGAAAGGGACTCCAAGGGAATCAGTAACAATTAGAGGTGATACTTAGAGAACATTTGTATAAACTGGATGTTTATTGATTTGCAAGCTCTACACGGCCACCCTGTTGCTTCCCCTCAGAGTATAAAGGAACATGCAAGTTCTCAAGAAGGAACTGTGGTGTATGATGGGAAGAAGATGGGGGTAACCAGTCTTGTTACGCTTCTCTCTGTGGAGACGCAAAAGGATTACTCAAAGCAACATCAATACATTGAGAAGCCCAAAGGGTCTGTATCCCACAGAAAATGGGAACAGCCCCCATGCAAAGTTAGCTTCTGTTTTTTATTGTAAAGACAAGGAAGTTTCGCAAGAAAATTCAGTTGATTCAATCATTACAAAGGACATAAGGACATGGGCAGTTTTACAAAAGTTATCTAAAATCTAGCTTAAGCAACGGCAACTAGTGACATCATTAAAATTAACAATGTGGCATTCCAAAGTACAATTAGTGAAAAGCTAAGTTGGTCAAACTGACTCATTATCTAAAGTATAACCTCTCCCTAAGCAAAAGTTACATTCTTATGATAAAATCTAAGTACAATTGTCTCTGAAGTTTCTCCCAACAGACAGCTTGGCCCTAGCAAATATATTTTTTCACATCTTTTCCTTCAGCAATTCTTAAAATCTAACAGTATCGGTATGACAACCACCTGTTAGCTATAAATCATTAAAGTATACAATCCCATACCTAAGCAGTGATTAGAGTTGATTAGACGGGCTTTTGCCCTCTGGCTATAGGCCGTTGCCTCCTACGTGAGGGCTTTTGCCCCAATATGTATTTACCTAAAAACCCTATTCTAAAAATCAAATGAGAATCAACATTATTTAATTAGAATTGATTAAATGGGCTTTTGCCCTCTATCTGTAGACTTCGGCCTCTTATCCGAGGGCTTTTGCCCTCTATGTATTTACCTAAAAGCCCTATTCTAAAATCAAATGAGAATCTGCCTACCACAAGTCTCCCAAACTAGCTCAACTACACATCTTCTTGTGGCTCCGTGAGGTGGGACATAGACATTAGATGAGAAAGTATGTGCCCAGGGACTGCTAAGCTCAGTAAGGTTTTGTCCATTCCAGAAAAATAATGGTGGTCCTGAGTCACTGTCCTGGCTAAAGGAGACACTTCTGCTATGTCTCCATGGGGTAATAGTGACAGAAGAAACCTGGGTGAATACAGCAAAGCATTACCCTAAGAAAAACACTCATAGCGTCCTCTGTGGACTCTCACAACCATGAATGTCATCTATAGCGAGGAAAGAGCTCACGCCAGAGCAAGAACGGGGTCTGGCCTGTGACCATCATCCAGGTAGCTATGTAGAGGAACCTCACCGCTACTGTCACTCCTTTAGCATGTCCTCCCCCAAGGAGATCTAAACACAGAAAAGGGGAGAAGGGAGTAAGAGTAGATCCATTCCCTCCATGGCTCCAGCAGCCAAGGTTACAACTCAAATCTGTTCTCAAAAATGGACATGGGGTAAGAAAGAAAGAGCTATGATCTAAACATGTTTAAGATGAGTGCTTTCAATCAGAATGAACTGTAGTAATTAAGAGTGACCGGAAAGTTACAGACTTTGCCTAAGATGAAGCTAAGGGATGAAAAAGAAGGATGTAACATAACAGGTAGGAAAGTAGTGATAGGAGAAAAATCTAACCAGTGGCTGTCATTCACCCCCTTTTCTCCAAAAAAATCACAAATATAAATAATAAACATCTATTGACATTTCTTTATAAAGCATCATTTTCTGTTTTAATCCCTGGTTAGAAAGATGGGGAAAGTGTGATTTTACTCCCTCCCGCCTCTCCCACATTTGTTATTTCTTGATTAGGGGGAGTTATACGATTGCTCTTTTTACCTGTGGTTAGCTCTTTAACTTTACTAAAAATAATGCAATATTTATTTATTCTTTAGGAAAAGAAAGTATAACTGGCTCTGAAAATAAACTGAAAAAGCCATTAATGCATTTACACTCTCTTAGCATCCACGTGTTCTCCCAGGACCGTCCTCAGCTAATGGTCGACTCGAACTGCAGCAAAAATACCTCTGAAGCGTATTCTACACAATTTCCCAGAATTTTCCAGTGGAGAAACAGAACATTATTTAAAAATAAAGCTACTGTGATGGAATATGTCTGACATTTTATTACCATATAAAGATGGATTGACTGGCTGTGGGTCTAAAAATCATGACTTAATTTGCATAATGAAAAGAGGGCTTTTTCTCTAATTTGCAAAATGATATAAGCAAAAAGATATAAAATAATCTGGGGAATTCCACAGTGTTTGTGGAATTGTGTTATACAATACAGAGCCATAGAAACATTCCATGTATTGTTAATTTTTAGAATCTGCTTAGAAACTTTTGTAGGGAATGTTTTTAATAACTTTTGTTTTTCCTCTTCCTTTCTGAAACCTGCTTTCGAAAACATGTTATTATGTTTTTTAAGTTTGAAAGAAATTATGAGACATAAGAGATAAAACTCAAAGCAGTTTGTTTTGTTCTTATTAAAATAATTTTGTCAAACAGGCAAGAAGGAAGAATTTGGAAACAATTATCTAAAATATTACTCAGACTACCTATGGATTTTAATTTTTTAGGATAGATTCAGCATTTTAGGTGCCAGAGATTGGCAGGAAGAGACCACCTACACATAAACATTCGTGCTTCTCCATCCATTATAGGATTAGGTTTATGTTCATGATTTAACTCACCAAAGCTACAAAAATGTTACCAAAAGTAATTAACCATGCAGAAAAGGTATACATACCGCATATCATAATACACCTTTCCTTAGCCTAGGGATCCCAAAACTATTGCAGTTGCTGGTGAAATGCCAGCAGTTTCAGTAACCGGTAGACTTAATATAAATCATCGGTATGCTTCTGCTTAAGGCAGCATTCCTCAGCCTCAGAACCACTGACTTCGGAGCTGATAATTTTATTTGTGGGAGGCTGTCCTGAGCATTCTAGGATGTTTAGCAGCATGCATGAGCTTCACCCACTAGATGTTGTGACAACCCAAAATGCCTCCAGACGGTGCCAAATATACCCTGGGGGATATGTAGCATGCAGTTGAAAATCACTGAATTAAGGTGATGTTTGCAGGTAGTTGGCTCTTCTGATTCTTGCTCTATACTCAGCATCCTCAAAGCAATGCGATCACACTGGGTGAAGCAAATGGTGTCAATGGGTAGGGGCTTTTATTAAAAAAAAAAAAAAACCCTTTATAAAAACTAGCCAGGCTAGTTATGCTTTACATTACAAATTGTATGAAATTAAGCATTTAAGTGCTCATTTACAACATTTATAAATTATACATAGCAATGCTTTTTCTTTTCTACCTCCCTCTTTCATAATCTTTTTTCTTCTTCCCACTTTTTTCTCACTTCCCACATTTTCGTTTGTTGTGCATGATGGTTTTGCAAGTGGGGAGTAAGATGGTCATGTCTGGAATATTATTATTATTAATTTAAGTTTAATCCATAGCTCAACCAACCAATCAAATCGTTGTGTTTATAAATGTCGTTCTGCATTATGGCACGAAGTCTGTGATCATTTACCTAAATGCAGCATATGTTTCTCAGTTACATGTAACCTGATATAATTCCTGTTTATATCTTACCCACTCCACTTTCTACTTTTGCTACAGTTTTTTTTTTTTTTTTTTTTTTTTTTTAGTAAATAGGGGCAATTTTACAGAGAAATAACATTGTGCTTGCCACCAGAAAGATAAATAGATATGACAGCTATGTGAAGAGCAACAATAATGCATTTAGTATTTCACCAGTGACAATCACAAGTAACAGGTCTAAGATATGAAAGTTTCAAACAAGATGAATTAGCATAGGCAGATCTTTCCTCCAGGGTAAGGGCAAGGACAGAACACTTGGTACTGAACTCATTGCCTTGGATGAGCACCTCAGTAACAATAGCTCTTTGCCTATGCAGTTATTACTAGTCTGAAAAATAAGTATCAAGTCACTCCTTATCCACTAAAATGGTTATAATAAAAATGCAGAGAATAACAAATGTTGGGAAGGATACGTAGGAACTGAAACCCTCCTCACACATTGTTGGTGGCAATGTAAATTGTGACAACCACTTTGGAAAAGAGCTTGGTAATTTCTTAAAAAGTTAAACACAAACTGACCAAAAAACCTGACAATTCCATTCCTGCATATCTAGCCAAGAAAAAAAAAATCCATATAAAAAGTTGTTCATAATAGTAGCATTATTCATAATTGAAAGAAGTGAAAACAGTCGAAAAGTCCATCAGCTCGTGAACGAATAAACAAAATGTGGTATATCCACAAAATGAAATGTAACTCAGCAATAAAAACAGTTAAATCACAGATTAATGCCACAACATGAATGAATCTCAAAAACATTATGCTGAGAAGTTCAATGCAAAAGACTACATATTGTAGGTTCTATGTATATGCAATGTTCAGAAAAGTCAAATTATAGGGATAGAAGCAGATCAGGGGGTTCCTACGGTTGTGAATGGGAACAGGGATTGATTAAATAACTGGGCGCAGGGCATCTTTCTGGCGTGATGAAAATGTTCTAAAATTGAAATGTGGTGATGGTTTGACAGATCTATAAGTTTAATAAAAATATTGAATTATACAATTAAAATGGGTGAATTTTATAAATTATAGTTCAATAAAATTGTCCGAAAAGAGTGGGAAGACAGACTGCAAATAGAAAGAACTTCTTTGTTTGTCTTTCTTAGATTATCTTGAATTTTTTCTTAGATTATCTTGAGGTCCGTATTTTTACCTCTGTATAAATCAAATCAATTTTATTTGATTCTGCCCTAGTCTCTAACCTCCCTGAGGGTCACATTGGTAGAATTCTGATTGAGTAAAATCTCACTTATTACACTTAGTTACTTTGTAGTGAAGAATTAACTTTATCCAAGGAGAGCTCTGGTTTTTGCCCTAGGATACTGGAAGGTAAGCTCTAAATCCTTGGAATTTCATGCTTAGGGAGTGTCTTTCTTTGTCCAGAGGCTGTGGCCATCTGACAGTCCGACAATATGACTTATGATGTGGGCTTTGGGCCACATGGTTTAAGTTTTACCTCTGCAAGGATCTGAAGACTAAAGATTAACCTTACAGTCAGGATGTAAGTGAGCCCAATTAAAATCTGGACCCCAAGAGCTTGGGTGAGCCTTCCTGGTTGGTAATACTTCATGCATATTGTCACACATCGATGTTGGCAAGTAATGTGTCCATGACTCCCAGGAGAGAGAACAACAGAAGCTCTGCATGTGGTTCGTTTCCTGGACTCTGCCCTGTGTAGTTCTTCCCTTACATGACTCTAATTTAAGAATAACAGCTTTTAGTAAATTCTGTGACTCCTTCCAGTGAATTATTAAATATGAAGGTAGTTTGGAGAAGACCCCCCAAAACTTAAAGTTGGTGTCAGAAGTGGCAGAAATCTAACAAGGGAACTGTACCCTCTAACTGTATAGTTAATGAACCATCTCAAAAAGCAATAGACTCTCTTTTATATTTTAAAGCATTCTGAACTCCATTTTCTAATCCTTTAAGATGGTCAAATCTTGAGCTTATTCAGTGCCTTCCTGGAAGTTGGCAATTGCCAAATTATTATTGGAGTTATGAAAAATATTTTCAAGACAAGATTTTAATCTTTCTCTGGAAAGGCCTTATATAGTGTCCTCCTGCTAAATACTGGGCAGTGTTTACTGCAGGGCTAGATATCTAAATGTAGTTCAATGTGTACTGAAAAGCACCACAGAAATATTCAACTGAACCAAATTGACCTGAATTAAATTAAGAAGCTCCAACTCAGATTGTTGGCACGTTAGAGAGAATCCTTAATCAGCATTTTATTCTGAGGACTGACCACAAATTACTCAGTCAATCATTACATACACGAAAGTAAATGACTTTAGAACTTAAATTTATGCATATTTATATCATCATTACTTCACTTTAGAGGTTACACAGGGATTTGAGGGAAATTATTTCACATGATGATCACAAAAGTCTTGCGAGATAAGCATGGAAAGCTAAGGTATTTGATGACTTGCTCAGATTTTCATAGTCACTGAGCAAGGTCCCATTAGACACCAGGCCACAGTCCTTATAAGTGAAAGTCCCTCGTTCAAATTCCCTGCTGTGACGATCATGGGACTTTCCAATTATCAGACAATTGGGCCAAAAGTGGCATCTGACCCAAAGGCCAGCCAGAGATCTGTGCCGTGGACTGATGTGAAAAGGTGAAATGGATCATTCAGATTGTCACTCCAGGGAATGCAACTCGTCCATCAGAGTTGCTGGTGTGGAAGCTGAAACATCCTCGTGAAAGGATGTCACGAGGCAGGCATGGCCTTGTGGGCTCCTGGCAAGTCCAAATCATAGGGAGGACACAGTTATGGGTCAAGCAGAAGATAAGAGGAAAAAAAAAAAAATCTCTAGATGACATGTGATAGCAGGGCAGAAATAAGCCAATATACAGAGATAACCGAGCCACTCCAATGGTGAACGTGGGCTAAAAATATGCACCTCTGTGCCTGAGATCTCAAGACTGCCCTGGATTCTGCATGAAATATGCTCTGGGTTTTACGATGCCTGGATGTTGGACTAAACTTAAGCACCTTTTCATAAATATCCTCAAAATAAACTTGCTATGCCATCACCACCACCATCAATAGAAAGTCTAGCTTTAGTTTTTAAATTACATGTTTTTCACACCCAAGCATACACAGCTGAATTATTCATAACTTTATCAGATGTGGGTTATTGATTGAATATTCAGTTCTTTTCAGAAAAACATGACAAGTAAAAATAAAATATTTTCTGCAAATATGCATCGAATATGTTATCGTTTTTGTTCTGAAATTCTTGCCTCATAAATATTTTAACATAGCTATCGATAGAACATTTTATTTAGTTGCATGTTGCTTTAGTTTTGAATGTTTGCTTCACTTGTGCTATCTCTGGGCTCCACTACAGAATCTAAATCTCAAAAACTGATAAATGCAGGCTACCTGAGTCTTCAGAAAAGCCCACCGGAAACACTGTGAAATGAAGACATGTGACTCTACGAGCTCACAGCTTTGACCTATTTTTATACCCATCTTCCTGGTTGCTTATCCTGGGAATGTCCTTTTCACATTTGTGGTAAATTTCTGAGAATGTGGTGGCAAAATATCCTCACCTATTTTGAAGACCCTGAAAAATGTCACCTCTTTTTGACTGTTTGAGATTTCTAAAGTTGCCTTGAGGATTTTTTTTCCTTAATGCTAAGCAAAATTCTCATGTTTATTTAAAACACCTGTATTTTTTTTTTTTTGGAATCTGCAGCAACTGTTCTTTATGTATAGTTTATTCCTACCTTTTACAGTTACTCAGTTCTTCCTGCATCTGGGGCTGCCTTATATTTTTCATTTTGATTTTTCTTCTTCCCTTTTCTGGGTATATTGGCTGTTTAAGCATAGTCTTGGTAGAGAACATTGTTCTCATTTTGTGAGAGAAAACTGAGTATTAGAGAGGAGAAGGTAGCTGTCTAACAACAGATATTAAGTGGCACTGCCTGTCTTTGAACTACAAACCTGGGCTGATGATTTATCTATTTATACCTATTTCTTGATCTTGCAACTCAGAATAACTAAATATCAAAATATACACCTAACTATAAAGAACTTAAATTGAACCAAGATCTGCTGACTGCAATGTCTCTTATTCGTGTTAGTTACATCACATTGCTTCCATTTTACTTAATTTTGGGTTTACGCAGTGTTTTCACGTCCATTATTTCAACCTGCCCTCTGAGGTTGGCAGAGCAGATACTATTACAGAGATAAATAGGCCCAGACCAAGAGAAGTTATAGGACTTAAGGTCACAGAGGTAGTAAAAGCTTGCTCTCGAAAAGAGTATTTTTAAGATGTTTTATTCAATTGTTATTACATAATTTTAAAAATCAGACTAGATTTCAACTCCAAATGGAATCTCTGTTCAAACTAACTCATGAAACAACCACAGTTCAAATGTTTTGTTTGTCAGACATTCTTTCCAATTCCCCTTTGCTCATCTCCATGGCAAATAATGGCACAGACGGGGCCCAAATCAGAAGAGGATTCTATCAGTGTGGGTGTACCTCCACGGGCACAGGCAGTGCTTTACAGCTCTGGTCTGAGGCTGGGCTTCTGATTTCTACAGTGCCAGTGAAAAAGACTTCAAAGAGAACCCGATGTACATCACACACAAAAGTCTGAGTGTTGTATTCAGCTGCAGCCCTGGGGGGATCAGGTGGTCGTGCAGTTTGCCAGTGGATAAGACCACAGAGCATCTGCTGAAACATGCTGCATCCTGTGGCCACATTTTGGTACCATTTTTAAAAAAGTAATCAAAATTAAATAGGAATTAAATCTCCAAAGCACCATGAGGAAAACAAAAACAAAAACAAACCCAAAAAACTAGTTTATACCATTCAGTCATTTTTATAATCAGGTTCAGGTTGCTGAAGCAAGGAGAAGTAAGTATCTGAGTGGAGACACATTTGGGCAGTTTATGCAATTGTCTTTTGCAGGCCCCAGATCTTTTCTCACTGAGATGGCAGAATAGGTCTGCATCTTTCCAGCACATTTCTTGCCAGTAGAACATTAATTATGGAGAAAGATTAGGTCACGTAGGAGCAGAACAAGTTCTATGAAAGATTTTCTAATTCGTATGATTTTGATATCTTTCTTTCTAGCCTTTAAAATAAACCTCTACCTCATGCTGGTTTGCGTATCCCATGCTTTCCGTTTGAAAAATTGGATAATAAATGACTAAGACTGACTTTGCCTGGGAAATATATATTTTTTTTAAAGTTACCATTTATTTGGAATATTTAGGTAAAAAAAAAAGATATATATATATATATATATAGTCCTAGATTCTTTGTTTGTTTGAAAATAGAAGAGTAAAGGAGTAAGGGGAGTAAAAAGAGCAGAGGGTCCCTAACAAGTCCAAACAAATACACTTGCGTTTCAGAGGAAGTTGAGCTGTGGGAAATCCGTAATTCCTACTGTCTTGTTAGGTCTGACAGCAGATAGCTTTAATGTGAGCAAAGGCTCAGAGGCTGAGAGTTCACATTACTGGAGGTTTCTGTGAGTGATTATGGCAAGAGATGTCTTTTTTACTTATTCTGGAAGAATTTCCCTTTTGTCTGGTAGCTGTGTCCTGATTCCCTTTAGGGTAAGGAAACCGCTCTTTTATTGTGAACAGACTTTTCCATAATTGCTGTCAGGATGCCTCGACTTCCCATTGCCAAGTGATGGTGAGCTTGTGACCCAGCTAGACTAATCAAATTCACTCTTGCAGGTGGGGAGAAACCAGGAGAGAAAGTAGTTGGTGAAGAATTACCTGCGTGGTGATGTGAGGACATTCGCTCTTTCTCTCTGTTCTTGCCATTCCAAGATATGATCTAGCTTCTGTGTATATTAGTTGGGGGCTCCAGAATCAACAGAAAAAAAAAAAAATGTATGTGTGGGTATATGCCAACATACATACATACATACATACATATATATATATATATATATAAATGTTTTGCAGCTTTTGTATATCTTGTATAAATATATATATAAATATATAAATAAATAAATATATAAATATATATATGTAAATATATAAATATATAAATATATATAAATATAAATATAAATATATATATATAAAGAGATTTGTTATAAGGAATTGTATTATAAAGGCTGAGAAGTCCCAAAATCCACATTCAGCAAGCTGGGGACCCAGGAAGCTGGTGGTATAAATTCCAGTCTGAGTCTGATTCTGAAGGCAGGAGAAGGCTTATGTCCCAGGCAGAGAGAGCACATTCTCTCTTACTGTCTTAGTCCATTGGGCTGCTATAACAAAATTCCACAGATTGGGTAATTTATAAAGAACAGAAAATTATTTTCTCATAGTTTGGAAGGCTGAGAAGTCCAGGATCAAGGTTCCAGCAGGTTCAGTGTCTGCTGAGGGCCTGGTCTCTCTGCTTCGAGGATGGTGCTTTGTTGCTTGGAAGGGGGTAAATGTAGTGTCCTCTGATGGTGGAAGGACGGGAAGGGCAAAAAGGGACAAATGCTTGTTCCCTCCAGCCCTTTTATAAAACTGCTAATCCCCTTCATGAGGGATCTGCCCTCATGACTTAATCACTTCCTAAAGGCCCCCACTTAATACTATCACATTGGTGATTTACTTTCAACATATGAATTTTGGGGGACACGTTTAGACCATAGCACTCACTCAGACATTTTGTTCTATTTACGCCTTCAACAGATCGGTTGGGGCCCACCCACTTGGGGAGGGTGGTCTGCTTTATTCAGTCTACTGATTCCAATGCTAATCTCCTGCAGAAGTTCCTCACAGACGCCTGCCATGATGTTTAACCAAGTATATGGGCAGCTTATGACCCAGTGAAGTTGACATATGAAGTTAACCATCACACTATTCTTTAAGAAACCCAGTTTACCAGCTCTATCTTCAGTTCTATGACTCTGTTATATTTGTGTCCAATAAATTCCTTTTTCTTTTTTTGCTTGATTTAGCCAGAGCCCCCCCCACCCCTCTTTTTCTATAACTAAAGAACCCAAAGAGATACAGAAATTTTCTTGCCATGTTGAGGATAGGGCCAGCTGTTGTCATAAAAGCAGGAGGTGATTGAACTAGTATTGTAGTTTAAGAACATCCACAGGGTCTGCTCCCCAATGTCTCCCACTTTGGGCTACCATGATTTATGATTCTCATATTACAGTCACTGACAATGGCAAAATCATAGGTGTTAGAACTCTATGGGGCCTTGTAAACACATTATCCCTCTAATTTTACCCACACAAATGCTTGAAGCAGAGTGACAATCTCCTTTTTTAAGGTCACTCAGCTGGTAAGTGGGAGGGATGGATCTGGAACCTAGGTCTTATAATCATACGAACACATGGCCACCCCTCCAGGGAATGTATGTGTTACAGCGCCTGTGGAAATTTCCACAGCAAGCTCTTGTGTTGGCACAGATTAATTAAAACATCAGATCTGAAAGGATTTAGAAAGTTGGTGAGGAATCTTAAGACAAAACATGTGATCTCTACCGTTGTGCCTAGAACTTGTTCTGACAAGGGAGTACAAAGAATTAGTTGTGAGTCACTGACAAGACTGGTTGAAGTTGGAAAAGGGATTTGATATGATTTGGAAGGATCCTGAGTGTCAAAGCCTTGATTCTCTAATTATGAGTCTTAGCTGACTGGTGGGCTTTCAGAATAATTTTAGATTATCATTTTCAAAAATGGATTTTTATTCTACTTTCACAGATGAATTACATGCAATCCTATCAACTTAATTTTTTTATGGTTAGTTGTATGTGAAATTAAATGGCTTACTCTGTGTGACTAAATTATGCTATTCATAAATTAAAACTAGCCCTGTAAATTGGACTTTTTGAGTCTTAAGAAATTCTTTCCCAATTAAATCTCACAAAACATGTTTCTTAAGTTTTTTTCTAAGAGTTTTATAACATTTCTTTTAACATTTAGATTGAATGTATTTATATTTGCATAGATTGTGTGGTAGAAAATCTATTCTTTCTTTTCTTATAGTGAGCCAGTTTTCCCAAATGATTTTATGTATGATCTTGTTACCAAATCCAAGTCCAGCTGCCTGCCCCATATCAAAAACCCTGGTTCGGCTCATCAAAATCTGTTAAGAGAACCCAGGGCATTCAGCTCCTGGCTTGGCTTGTCAAATTCTGCTACCCCAGGGCATGCAGCTTCTGGTTTACCAAAATCTTTCTACCAAACCCAAGTCTGGCTGCCTGCCCCGTACAAAAACAATGCTCCAAAAGTCAAATGTTGGTGGAAGAGAAAGTTGGCTATATTCAGGAATACTGGTGACCTGAGGAGAAATGTTAGGCTAACCCATCTCTTCTGTAAACCTGGAGAATAATGACCAGATTAAAACCATCGCAAACTCAGATTTAACTGAGGAGTTTTTAAAGAGGGGGCTGAGGGAATGGAATGTGGGAAATGAAAGCGGAAGCAGGGGGATGTGTAAGGGGTCAGGTGCAAATTCTTGCTATGGCTCCTTCTGGCTTTTCGTCTCATCCTTGATGTTATCTTAGGGTCCTTCTTTGGGGTGGAATCAGCATAGCTTTATTGATGTCTTGGTTTCTAAGTGTCTGAATAGTACATATCTCTGGACAAGTCTGCAGCTTCAGGCTGACTGGAAAACAACTTTACATTCATGGAAATGATGTCATCTTGCCCCGTAATCAAGGTTCAAAATATCAGATAACCATGGGAAAAGAGGGAACTCAGAGAAATGCACACTAAGAAAAAAACTGTCTTTTAAAATCTTCTAAAGTCTGTGTTTTTAGTTCCCAACATGGCTTCAGTCCTGCTCACTCCAATACTCTGTTCTTTCTTCTTTCATTTGTGACTTTTTAAATCAAGTTTTATCACATACATGGAACTGTTTAGGGACTTTACTTGATTTTGTTGATTTATTTGTCATTTCCTAGGCAAGAACTGCACTGATTTGTTATCAATGGCTTTCTAATATGGACTCATATCTGGTAGGGTGAATTCTCTTATTTAAAATTGTATTTCTAAATTTTTTTTTTTAGCTATTTCTAGACTTCTATTCTTTCACATTTATTTTGGAATGAGTTTTTCTTATTCCCCTTAAAATCTAGCTGAAATTAAAGTTGTAATTGCATTGATTTATAAACTAATTGGGGAGAAATAACATTTTTAAATATTAAGAAATCCCATCCATAAACATGTTATATCACTTTTTAAATGTCTTTTAATATAGCTTAAATTTTTCTCCATATTGGTTTTACTTATTTTTATAAAGTTAGTTCTTAGGTAAGACACAGATCTTCTTATTACTATAAATTGTATCTCATTTTCTATTTTACTGCAACTGAGTTCTCCAGATAAACAGAACCAATAAGATATATATCTTTCTATCTTTATCTCTATCTTTTCTTCTATCTTGATCCCACCCCCGCCCCATTTATCTCTATCTCTATTTTTTTAAGGAATCAGGCCCGCAGGCTGGAAACTCAAGCAGAAGTTAATGCTGCAGTCCTGAGGCAAAATTTCTTTTGTGGATACCTCAGTGTTTTCTCTTAAGACATAACTGATTGGGTGAGGCTGACACACATTTCAAAAGTCATCTCCTTTTGAAGTCAACGGATTGCAGATGTAAAACACATCTACAAAATGCTTTCACACTAAGTAGGTTATTGTTTGACTAAATAACTGAGTACTCCAGCTTAGCCAAGTTTACACACAAAACTATAACACTAAATAATGAAAATATGAACATGCATATTCAATTAAAAAAAAGAAAAGAAAATATGTAGAGGAACACTATTAGTATTTGTATATTGCTACATATGATGCAAATTTCTGGCTCTGATTCTAATCTGATTATAATCTCCTGATTCTCCTGTGTTTTGGTAAATAATGAACATACTAAGTATATGATTTGATCTTTTTTGCTCCAATCTTTATGTATATTTTTCTCTCTCATCTTTTTGCATTGGCTGGGATCTCCTCTTCTAACCTAAATTGTAGGGGGGTGTGATCTTTTTTTTGTTTCCAACCTTCTATAGTTTTCATGTTAAACAGAATGTTTTCTGCAGAGATTTAATAGGTTTTACCAAGCTAAATAAACTTTCTTGTATTCCTGGTTTTCTAACAGTTTTTATTTATAAATAGGTATTCATTTTCATTAAATGCATTTTGACTTCCAATGAGATGATCATTTTACTTTTTCTCTTTTTGAATACTGTTTGTGGAATATCACATTGCTGGATTTTCTGATGTTGAATTATCCTTGCATTTCTGGAATACAGTGTAACTGATAATGATGTATTACTTTTGTCATATATTCAGGATTTTTAAAACTAAGGTTACAACTGAAGTTGGCCTATGTCTCTTTGTCCTTACTTAGGAGATTTTGATATTGAGATCCAGACTGTCACAGAGATGGAGCATGGGGAGATGAGGCGAGGGGAGAATTCTCACTTGACTTGTGCTAGGGTAGCAATCCAACATCAGCACTTGCTGAACTTGGCGGGCGTTTCAAATGAACTCTTTCTCTCAGGCAGTGCTCTTATGGACCTTTTGGAGTCTCTCCAACGTTGGCGATTTCTCACCTTGCAGTTCATTTGGTGAGGCTGAATACATCTCCATTTCTGTTAATCTTTTATTTCTTCCTCAGCTCCTGGTCATGGAATGATACTTCTTATTTATTATTATTGGGGTCTGTTTACTCTTTCTAATGGTCTCATTGAATAAAACTATGACAAGTCCTGTTTTGTATATGGCCTACATTTGGTCTGTAGAAAATATTTACTCATTTTCTCAATAAGGTCTAGGAGTGTAGGATTCCCATTGCAGCAATGTCTTTTTATTCTGGCATTGAGATGGTTAACCACACTTTTAGACTTTCCAGCTAAATCAGAATGAGTTCTCCCTCTGTCTTATACCCAAACTGCAAGGGAGCCTTATAAGGCTCTAAACATTCTTATTGAAACACTTACATCAAAGAAAAAAATATCCTACATCTCCAACTCTCTGAAAGGACCTGCTCTTCAAAAAAACTCCTCTTATCTTTAATCCCTTATTCTTTCATACCTTTAAGGGATGTGAGGGGTTTAAATGTCCCCAAACCAGACGTCCAATCATTTATCATAAGTTTGGTACCTTACAGTGGAATATAGTGCCTATTTCCTTGGATTGTCAGTTGAAAATGTCCTTTTAATATAATATTATACACGTAAAATCCCTCCACCTTCATAATTGTTTTTTTAAATAGTACTGCACTATTATCACAAAGTCTTTTTCTACTGATAAGTCAGAAGGCAAGTGGTAGACCCTGTGGTCTTCACCTACCTTAGAGGACTCTGCTTCATGATACTTCTAGGCAGTGCTTAGAGCTAGGTTTTGGCAGAGATTTAGTGGCTATGAAATGTCTGAAACTATAAAGTAAATTGTGTGTGGTGGGGGGGAGAGAAAAGGGGGGAGAGAGAGAGAGAGAGAGAGAGAGAGAGAGAGAGAGAGAGAGAAATAGTATTTATACTGATAAAAGAAAAAAACTTTAGACAAAATAAATTTAACAGAGTTCATTCCAGCAAAGAATGATTTGCAAATCAGGCAGTTCTCCGAGAACTGCACTCTGCAATGTGAGCAGTGAGTATAGACAGAAAAAGCCCCAGGAAAGCAGAAATAAGGAACAAAAAGTGGATTGGTCATTTTAAAGTTACTTTCCCTGTAAGGGTTAAAGCAGAGAGGACTTCCTTACCATGCCAGCTAAAACTGGCCTGTTTGGGGAATTGGCTATTATCTCTCTCTTTTCTGATTATTCAGAAAGTCAGATAAACAACTTAGTGTTTGGTGGCTTAGAGTTTTACCACGAGTGACTCCATTTTGGTTTGGTCTGTTGTTGCCTAGAGGGGGGAGCTCAATCTGAGTCAATGGCCTCCTATAAATTTTATTTAACAGTAAATGTGTATACTTGTTTTAGCTTTTATTGGATTATCAGAGGGTCCTTGGAATCAAAATGATTAAGAACCACTGCTTACAGAGAACCAAGATAAATTCTTTTTTTAAATTTAGTTAACTATTTTCTTCTTTCTTTCTTCTTTAGAAAATTCTGAGTAGATTTTATATATGATACAGTATTGTTAACTGTAGTCACCCTGTACATTACATCTCCAGTACTTATTCATCCTGGATAAGCATCATCCTGAAACTTTGTGCCATTTGACCAACATCGCCCCATTTCTGCCTTCCCCAAACCCTGGCAACCTCCATTCTACTCTTTGCTTCTATGAATTTGACTATTTTATATTCCACATATAAGTGAGATCATGTGGTACAATCACATGCTACATAGTGACACGTTGATCAATGACAGACTGCATATAAGACAGTGTCCCATCAGATCATAATGGCTATCACATGTAGCCTAGGCGTGCAGTAACTATACTATCTAGGTTTGTGAATGTACACTCTATGATGTTTGCACAATCATGAAATCACCTAACAATGCATTTCTCAGGGAATGACTGTATTTTTCTTTCTGTGTCTGGCTTATTCCAATTAGCATAATGTCCTCCAGGTTCATTCAGGTTGTTGCAAATGTCAGGATTTCCTTCTTTTTTAAGGCTGAATAATATTTGAGATACATTTTTATTCTTCTGCAGGTTAACCAAGAGTTCTTTCACTTTTAATTAGTTCTCAGTTTCTGCTCTTTAACCTAACAGGTATTTGCTTTAGTGTCTGGAAAATTTATTCTCAAATATATTTTAAAATACTTTTTAAAACCCTTTTCTTACTCCATTTAAAACTTCCTTCAATTCAGTTTAATTCACTATTGTTTATAGTGATACTCTCTTGCTCTTTCCACACAATCTTCTACCCTTGAGGTTATTCAAATCTGCATGGAGTATATGCTTTCTTTACATTTTTATATCTTACTGTCAATCTCAGTGTTTAGGGAATAATTTTAACAAATTTCATGGAATCAAAATTAGTGACCAAGATATGCTTAGGAGAAAAGCTTCCTTAAGGCATGTTGTGGGAAATGTATTTATACAGAAATTTTAAGATCAAAAGGAAAGGAAAGAGAAGAGAACAGAAAAGAAGAGAAGAGAAAAGGCTATTGAGGGCTAAGAAAGAGAAGAGAATATTTCTGACAAGGGGAGTGGGCTTTTCCACTGAGGTCCATGTGCTGCATGTCTTTGAAGAATTACATGAAAGGATCTTTTGGGCAGATAAAACATTTTAAGCAAAGGCAGGATGTTAGACTGTGATGGGCATATTCCGAGAAGACCGAGAAGACCAGGTTATGGTGATGGTGAATGACAAAGTGTGTATTGTCTGTAGAGGGGCAAGTCATGAAAGATCTTAGTTTTCTTTGAATAATTCTAGGAAGCTACTGGAGATCTCTCTGGCCAAGTTTTCAGTTTTTTAAGGCTAGATCCAATATATCCATCTCAGTGGTTAGATATGTACCAATGGGGTTAGAACTTGCTTATCTTTTATCAAATGCTTCTTTGGCTCCCGAAGCCATTCCTTATAAATCTCTGCTACAGTTTGAATGTTTGTCCCTCCAATGCTCATATTGAAACTTAATCCCTATTGTAACAGTATGAAGAGGGTAGTCTAACCACGGTATCTGAAAAGTGGGGCCTTGAAGAGGTGATTGGGTCATGAGGGCTAGACTCTCATGAACAGATTCATGGATGAATGGTTAGTGGATTAATGGGTTATCAGAGTGTACCCTGGTGGCTTTATAAGGAGAGGATCAGGGCACATGGACACACTCTTCTCCTCTCACCTTGCACAGTTTTGGCCCTCTGCAGAGAGTCCCCGTCAAGAAGGCCCTCACCAGATGTGTTCCCTTGACCCTAGACTTCCTAGCCTCCAAACCTGTGATAAATAATTATTGTATTAGAAAACTAACACAATCTCCCAATTCAACCTTTCATGCTATCTTTCAACAGTAACTCTTGCTGCAAAAATAAAAAATACAAATAAAATAAAATGTGAAGAATACTTTTTATTCACAATTTTTTCTCACCATTACTAATTAGTTGTTTGTTTTTCTTATACTTTACCACCTTCCAACAGAGCCAAATAGTTCTGGAGTATTTGGAGAGTGGCTCTGTTTCTTAGGTCATCCGCAGGTCGTCTCCAGCTCGCAGGTCCAATATTTGTTTGTGGAACTTGATCACTAACTCTACTCTAAGGGAGAAAGCCTTTCTTTAAGCAGCTGCTCTTAGAGAATTTGAAATATTAATTTCTGTGCACAAATATTTTCTAAGGGTGTAAAAAGAGGATCCCAGTTTCAAACACAATAAATAAACCAAGGAACAACCAGGAGTGAGGGCAATTCCAGGAAGTCCTGGTGAGGATTTTAAAAATTTTCAATAAGCAATTGAAGTTGTCTCTTACGAAAATGTTCTAAGGCTTCTTATGTACCCACATATATTACTTGATGACACAAATAAAAATAAAATAAAACAAGATTTTAAAATATTTATTTATTTATTGTTCAATAGATAAATTTAATACATGTCAATTGGGCATACAAGGGTAATAAAATATAATTATTAGATAATCATGCAGTGTAATAGCGATTCATACAGTAATGATGATAATGACAATAAAACACTTTCTTACCTATATAGCAATTAGGACATTCAAGAAAACAAAACAAAATAGAAATTCCAAACCCTAAAATAATTAGGCAGAGAAATTTAGATTCCCCATCATATATTTATCAAATAAAATGGAAGTGTAATAATTTGATCAGTATTTATCCTAAGTAAATGTGAATCTTCTGTTGTGTCTCTGAGAGAGGAATAAAGGCATTTTGGTGTTGGTTTCTATGGAAACCTGTACTTTGATTACTTATGGATTTCAAGTGTATTTTTTCTAGTCCCAAAGGTAAAATGTTTGAAGGAAAAAATAATATAGATTAGAAGAAGAGGACTGCTAAATTATCAGAAATATTTTCTCAAATACTATTTTTTTTCAGGTGTCTAAATATGAGAAATTCTGGAAGAGATTCCAAATTAATTTTTAGCTTTCTTCAATCAATAGTTATTCAGTGCCCACTAGGTGCCAAGCACTATCCCAGTGGCTATGGCAGCAAACAAAAAAGACAAAATTTAATAAAAAGTTTAAGACATAACTTTACTAAGAAACCTTAGTCATATTTAGGCGTTTGAGTGTTAGGTATGTGAATTTTGTTTTTTTCTTATTTGTATTCACAGAATGCATTAATAAATGGATTCTTGATATAGTGAGCTGAAAAGAATGTCTCTTTTTTTTAAAGAAACATTTTTAAAAAGCAATTAACCTTTACACAAACAAGTGAAAAACATAAAATTTGTTTCTGCTTTCATTCTTTGTTCTTTTTCTTTGGTTTTCTGACAAAGGTTTTCGGATGACAGTGAAGACTTTGCAATGTTTTCAACAGCAGCATTTGCAGTGTGACATGTTGAGCCACTTTTTAAAATGATATTCTAATGGTTCACTTACCTAATTACTAACCAGCATAAATGTTTGAATATATAAGATAAGCAAAGATGGATATATATATATATATATAAACATAGGAACTTAGTATGAATAGCATAAAATAACCGAAACTGCTACTTGCTGGATATATATATGTCATATAAAATATGTGTTTGCTATAAATGTAAATCCAAATACTCTTTTTAGATTAGGTAATAAAATACAATCTACTTTATTCATCTAAAATATTCAAAGCAATAGCAATTCAGCCTCATAGTATTCTTTTTTTAACTGGTGTTTTCAATTTGGGTTAAAACATATACACAATTTTTCTTAATTCTTATACATTCTTTAGATCTCAGTTCAATTGACACTTAACTGGAGAAGTCTTCAATAACCTCAATGACTAGGCTAAACATCTTTTTATCTGCAAAATGCAGCTATATTACTTGTGGAAGTTTTACATTAAGTAAGTTTTATGAGTCTGTTTACTGCACCATATTGAATGAACGGATGAATAACCATTTTCTTAGCTGAAAGCATTAATTTCTTCTTTTCTCTTAACCCTGTTTATTAAATAAAAGTCATGACGTGTCTTAGTCCATTTTGTGTTGCTATAACAGAATACCTGAGACTGGGTAGTTTATAAAGGAAAGAGATTTATTTAGTTCATTCTTCTACAGGCTGGGAATTTCAAGGGCATGGTGCTGGCTTCTGGTCAGGGCTTTTGTGCTGCGTTATTACATGACGGAATGTCAAAGGGGAAGTGGATCCATGAAAAGAGTCAAAATATGAAGGGTATCATTGCTTTATAACAGTCAGCTTTTTGTGGGACTAATCTATTTCTGCAAGAACTAATGTTGTCTCCTGAGAAAGCAAAATCTCACTCACTACTGCGAGAACAGTACCAAGCCATCTGTTAGGACAGAAACCCCTATGACCCAAACACCTCCCACTAGGTCCCACCTCTCAACACTGCCACATTGGGGGTCAAATTTCAACATGAGTTTGGCAGGAACAGACTACATCCAAACCATAGCACGATGATACTTCAGTGTTTCTTCTGCTTCATTCTGCTCTCTTTCCCATTGGCAAACTTTACTCATGAGCTTTCAAAGATCAAGGTGATGTCAGCAAGAGTCTTAGGTACATATCAGAAAGAGTTATTAGCTAAAAGACAAGGTCCATTGCAATGAGTTGTGTCAGTATACTATTCTACCTACTAGTCCCTGAGCTTTTTAAGTGCAGGGATTAAGTTGGTTTTTTTCCCCTACTACTGTATTCCAGCACTTTGCTAGTGCACAGCTGTTAATAGGTTAATAGCTGTTAATAGGGAGAATGTTTTCATTTACCGTAATAGAAAACCAATAGTTCAAACACTTGGAATGTGAAAAAAAATTGGCTGGATAATGTAATTGTAAGCATCTAGGTATAGAACAGATTGAGTCTGTTTGAACAAATCTCTAATTCCATTTCTTTGTAACTTTTTCAGCCATGATCTCATCCGTATACTGGCATCATCTTCATCCTGGCTTTCCTCATGTTAATAAAATGTGTGCAGTGGCTCCACACTTCTCGTCTGAATACCATGTGAGTCCAGAAGAATATAAAGCTTTTGAATGAAAGTCCTGAGCTTCACTTTAGTTGGAAAAAAGAAAAAAGACAATGTACATACTCCTTATCTATTGCTGTGGCCAAGAAGATTGTCATTCACTGATTGCCTCAGGTCTCTGTTATGTATCCTGCCTTTCTCTAATAATAGTAGGATGATTTTAGATCAATCAGAGATTTGAGCTTTGTTCTGGAGGTAAGGGTATGGCCCTTCTCAAACTAAATGGCCAATAGTCAACAGCAAAAGTGTAAAATGGCTGTGAAAAAAGCAATTAAAAAGGCTCACTATTCATATGGAAGCAGGACATTAAATATGTTCAAGGTATCTTTTCTGATCGAACATCCATAACAAAACATAGTCACTCTCAGAAGGGTAAAACTTGAAAGCTAAAATTTGTGTATTTACATTTTTATGATTCTCATGAATATTTTTGGATATTGATAGTGAGATTTCAGGCCACTCCCCTGGGTCTCAAACCACTCCCTTAGAACTCAAGCCCTTCCTCTGAGTCCTGAGCTGCTGTTGCTTGTAGCACCTATTTTCAGTACCAGGACATGGAGATTGAGACCACAGGAGGTAGACGTGTGTAATCTCTGTGGCCAAGCACGCTCAGTAAAGAACACTTTATCCCTTGAATGACTTCCCACTGGAGGTGCTAGAGAGCATCTAGAATATTCTAAGTGTATTTGATGCATGGAATGGAATTTGGCCAATGAGAGTGCTCCAAAGAGACTAACTGAGCATATGCAATGCTATGTCACATAACCTTTTACATGAATGGGAAATACCCCTTAGTTGAATATTCATTAGATAGCAGGAATATGTATAGAAAGCCTAACTATAAAAGCTGAATCCAGAAAGAAGGCAGAGCTGTTGCTTGCTCTCTCTGGAGCCAGCCCACACTTCACCTGTGAGGTGTGTATATCTTACTTTTTGTGTTAAACTTACCTTTAGCAGGCTGTTCTTCACTCTGAAGTCAGTCTGCACTTTGTCTGTGAAGTGTGTATTTCTTACTTTTGTATTAAACTTGCTGCAGCTACTGCTTAGTTTCTGGAGCTAGGCCACATGTTCCCTGTGCAGTTTGTATTTCTTATTCCTTATGTTAAATCTGTTTTCATTTCCTACTGTGACTCTGCTGTTAAATTCTTTCCTGTGGCAGAGTCAAGAACCTGGCAGAGGATGAAGTGGGTTGATGTTGGCTATCAGACCTCCACAGACCCTCTTGTCCAGTATTAATAGGTTGAATAAAAAAAAAAAAATTGCATGTTTTTTGCATATGATAAAAATGAAAGATCATATAAACATAGGTACTTCAGAAATCCTAACATCATTGACTATTATTCTATAATTAAATAGAAATAAATACTACTTTAAATGATTGTGGGTCATAAAAAGAAAATGAGTTGAAGCTAAGTATCCCTGCACAAATGTAGGCAAGCCAAAATATGTACATTCCATATTCCACTGGACTGTGATAAATTGCTATATAAATGGTATTTTTAGAAAATAGCAATGCCTTTCACATATATGTTAACTAACAAGAAGGATGACCACAAAAATACGTCTTTGACTAATTCAAGAAGAGATAAATGGAAGTACAGCATCCAGGAATAAGTCAGCGGGAAATGTTTTGGGGATTTTGGGGTGGGAAAGGCATACAAAGTTCTGGCAGTGAAAAAGTATAAAAGGCAGAAAGATAGTCAAAAAGTATTTGAGAAACTGCAGCTCATAAGGCAAAAACACTTATCAGATGGCCAAGTTAGTGCAGTTGTACCTGGTCCAGAAATAGTGGAAGAACAGAGACAGGAAAATAATATACACAGACCTTTGAGAGAAACCTGTGAAACGAGCCTGAGTTGGGAATAGAGTGACAGCATGAGTATGCAAATGATAAGGCCAAAATAAAACTATTCTTCCGTTATGGGTAAATCCCATGTAATCTATGTACATATACCTGCCAGTTATATGTATTGTGTATCTTCATTATCCTTGTCTTCTTCAGTAAAGTGCTTTTGGTTTCATAAAGGATTGTGCAACATCTCTAATTATGGGGATTTATATGGGGAGAATGTGGATGTTCTGTTCCTAAAACCACAGGGCTGAGACCTAATCCCTCCGAGGTTAACAGGAAAAGCAGGAAGCTGCTTGCAAGGCTGTAACTTTAGTATGATACAGAGTTACAAAGGAAACAAGAATTCTTCATCTTAAAATTGAATAGTCTTAAGGGAGGCAGAGGAGATTACCAAGAAGTATAGAAGCACAGTGCCAAATGTCATTCTGACAAAATGTATCAATGTATAGTGGAGCAAACAATGTTCAGAGGCTGCAGAGTTGACTTTGTAAACTGGTTTTATATAGGAATCATGTTGAGCAAGTTTCCTAAGTTTTTTATACTTTGCTCTCTTCAACTGTGAAATGGAAATAATGGTATATCCTTATTCTGGTAGTTGTAAGGTTTAGATGATCAGATACACAGCATACCTAACACAAAGTAAGGGCTTACATTTGAAATCATTTTTGTAACAGTATCAGAGTAGAAACTTAAGAATTAATTCACTCAAGAGTTTTGAAAATATTTAATTTAGTTGAGTATTAGTGTTAAAAGAAATCTGTCATTTCCTGTAGATTTCAATGGAAAAAAAGACACTTAAAATTTGTTATAGTTATTTATTTTTCCTTTTTATGATGTAATTTTATTATTTAATGAAGAAATAGCTTTATAATATAGTTCTAGTCCTGCCATTGATTGGCTATGTGAATTAGAGAAAAATCACTTGAACTTTCTGTATTTCTTTTCTCATCTATAGAATAATGGGTCAGACTAGGTGATCTCCAAAATCCCTTCCACTGGTAACATTCTAGGTGCATGTTTTTTCTTTCCCCCTCACTTTTTCCCTTTACTAAGAGAAATGACATAGTATCTGAGGTAAGTATACACTGCTTTCTCTCTGATAGATTCCCATTAAAAGCAAGCTGATGGATTGATTAAAATTTGTCAGCATAAATTCTACTTCTCCTTAGACCTGAGCTAGTTTCTCATGCTTTTGAGCAATGGGCTTGGAGATTATTTTCACGACTCACTGAATGGTAATAAAGTTACTAACAGTTCACGGGGAAGATGATTTCCATTCCTGTGATTTTAAGATATACGTAGGAAATGGCAAACTCTGTGGTGTCTGAGAAATCTATGAAATGAATGAATTCTTGTGGAATTCTTAATAAAATGTCTCAGGAAGTGCATGACTTTAAGGCATAAGATGATTTAGGAGGGGCAGAGTCATAAGAAAACCCCAGAGAGACATCTTAGAAAATGTTGTAATCAAGGGATAATATATTTTCCAAATGCTCAGGGCTTACAAAATTGATCCTTTTTACTGATGGTACAAGACTTCTAAATACTCTGATGCTGAATATCCTGGAGATGGAAAGTAAAACCAAAAATGAAGGAAGAGCAAAGCTGATGTGATCAAAAAAGGTTCAGGTGTCATGACTAGAACAGGATATTTAGACTGACCAGGCGGCATCCTAGGTACATATGGATTTCTGGCTTGGTCTTCCCTGAAGTAAAGCACAGCAACTTGTCACCCTTGGGAGTGAGAAAGCATAAGAATACTGGTAGATGTATGTTGTTAAGAAAGTTTCTCAGTCTCTCTGAACCTTGGTTTGCTCATCTCCCAGAAGGGTTCGTTGTGCATATAGCATGAAATGACATAGAGCATTTGGCAGAAAGCCTTGAATATAACGTGTATCTGATTTGCAGAAACCTTGTCCTGCCACTTATTCTGAGTTAGCTGCCTGCTCACCAAAGCCATCCTATTGCTTAAACTCCTAGCCCTGCCTATACTCCCTGCCTCTGAGCCAGCCGAGGAATCACCTGATCCTGTCACCTTGTCTAGCTTTCTAAACATGCTTTAATCTCTTGGAAATGAAAGTGAATTGGGTGAAGAATCTCTGCTGTCATGTAAACAGTCATAATTTCCTAATGGTGACTTAGAGTGGCTGCTTATAAGACTTCTCTCCCCTCCCCTCCCTCACCTCCTGTTCTCACCTCCTTCCCCGCGTGCCAGTCTTCAATTCCTATTATACTTGTTAACTAGATCTTATGAGAATTATTATAATTACTGTTTAAGTTCTCTTTATTTACACAGTACTGCATTACTTATGTATCTTTTATTGGCTAATACATGAAATTTAAAAAAAAATCTTAAAAGGAGGTTACTTTCTAGTCATTTTTAAAATGAATAGATTTCCGAGAAATGAAATAAAAGTGCATTTCTAAACATCCCACCCTTCTTCTCATCTGGACATGAAAAGATGGAGTCACATTCATTTTGATGTCAACCTACGTGGTTTCATTAACCTAGTATGCAGTTGTCACAGAAACAGCATGACATATATGTGGGTAACTTTTCATGGGAAATGCATGACTCTTTAGTTTCAGTGTTCTCTCATCAAAGAAAGTATTAAACTTTACCTATATTATATATATAAATTTTAATAGACAACATTCCTCTATGTTTGCCAAGTCAAGATGCCTGTCAGAGTTGACTCAGTCTCAATAGTCTGGGAATTTTCAGTGATAAGGCTACTTGTCAGAAATATTTCATGTCTTTAATTAAAGAGTACTAAGAATTTCTTTTTTAAAAATTTGGACGTTGAGCCCAACCTTCAATGTGGCAGTGCTGAGATATGCAACGCTGAGCTACACTTACTCCCAATCTTTAGGAAACACGTTGCCAGATGCAAAACATTCTTTTGCCCTCTGGATATTGGATTGGGTTAATTAGAAACTAAATAGCCTAAAATTTATTTAACTTAATTTTGAATAATTGCTTATTTTGTACTTTTGCACATATTATTTACATTTACCTTCTCTCCAGAAAGAAGTGAGATGCTTAATTTTTTTCATCGTTTTAAGATAAAAAAAAATAAACTTTATTTTAAAATAGTATTAGACTTAGAGAAAAGTTGAAAAGATAGGACTGAAAGGTCCCATATATTCCCAAACTCAATTTCTCTTATTACTAGCATTTCATATTCTCATATTACTGGCATTTATATGGTACATTTATAAAAACTAATAAACGAATATCAATATATTATTAATTAAAATCCACCCCAACCTCCCAGATATTCTCAGTTTTTACTTAGTGTCTTTTTGATGCTTCCTGTGCATCCCAGGATTCTGCCTAGGCTGCCACATTATATTTAGTTGTCATGACTCCTTGGGGATCTCTAGGCTGTGATAGTTTTTCACACTTTCCTTTTTTTGATGACATTGAAAGTTTTGAGGACTATTGGTCAGGCATTTTGTAGAATGCCTAACAACTGGGATTTGTCTCATATTTTTCCCATGATCAGAGTAGGGTTATGAGTTTGGGAAAGTAAGACAAAGGTAAAATACCATTTTTATCACACCACATCAAGGGTACATACAGACTATCAACTTGACTTATCATTGTTGATGTCGACCCTGATCACCTGGCTAAGGTGGTGTTTTTCAGGTTTCTCCACTGTGAAGTTATTATTCACCCCTCCCCTCCTCTACTGTACTCTCTGAAAAGAAGTCACTGTGCGTAGCTCGCACTTAAGGAGTGGAGAGTACAACTACCCACTGGATATTTATTTTGTACTTTGAGTATAATCCAATTCTACTTCATTTATTTTATTGCTCACATTGGTCCAGTTTTAGCAATTGGAGTTCTTTCACTTGGTGACTGTGTGCTTTTGACATATTCCCATACTTGTGGGCTTTTTTTCCTCTTGATTTTTCTGGTTTTTTACTTTATTTTTATTTTTAAGCATTTCCTTACTTTCTGGCACTACAAGATAATCCATGTTTATCTTGTATACTCCCTGCCCCAGTTCAGATTTACCCATTTCTCCAGGGAACCCTGGTATTTTAAATTGGACAACAGTATTAGGAACTACGATCTAAGCACTAGCTGTGCTCATTGCTACTGGGATGTCATTACTTCTAGGCCATCTCAGCTAGAAAATCAAGGAAATATGTGTGTAGACTAGTCCATGAATACACAAATATCTACAAATATCTCTACATGTATCAATCTGTAACTATATTAAACCAAACATGAGTCTATGCTAATGTGTCCAAATCTAATCTACTACCACATGAATCATTCCAGCCTTCTTCTCTTGCTTGTCTGCAACCTCCTGTTCCAACAGTGAGAAACCTGGATTTCACAACCCACCATCAAACTACTTAATTGTTCAATTCCAATACACATGCATATAATCTTAGGTGTTCAACCTTCACCATTCCCAAACACCTGGCGACCATTAATCTTTGTTTTATGTCTACAGTTTTGTCTTTTCCATTATGTCATATGTAGCAGATTGAATTGTGTCCCCCCAAACTCCTTGAAGCTTGAACTGTGTCCCCCAAGTTTTACGTATTAGAAACTTAACCCCCACTGTGACTGTTAAGAAGGTGGGAGATCCTGTTATGGTAATTGAAAGGTGAAGCCTCGAAGAGGTGATTGGATTATAGGACTGTGCAGTAGTGGATGGATTAAAAAAGGGTGTGGTTCTGAGGGCTTTAAAAGAAGAGAGTATGTCTCTCTTGCTCTCTCTGCTCTCTCTGCTTCCACCATCCTGCAATGTGAGACCCCTGAGTCACTGTCACCACCACCAGATGGACTTTGTGCTTTCCAGCCTCAGAAACCATAAGCAATAAATTTTGTTTTTCTTTATAAATCATCTGGTCTCAGGTATTTCTGTTATAGCAACACAAAAAGGACTAATACATCATATAAATGCAATGATACTGGATATAGCTTTTCTAGACTGGCTTCTTTCACTTAGCAACATGTACTAAGATTCATTCATGTATTGGCATTGCTTGCTAGCTCATTTTCTTTTACCACTGAATAGTATTTCATTGTGTGAATGAACCACAGTTTATCAACTCATCTAATCAAGGACATCTTGGTTGCTTCCAGATTTTGGCTGTTACGAATAACATTGCTATATAAATTTTGTATATATTTAGCATTGACATAAGTTTACTAATCACTTGATAAAAGCTAGGAGTACTGCTGGGAATAAAACTATGTCTAGCTTTGTGATAAAATACCAAACTGTCTTCCAAAGTGACTGTACCATTTTTCATTCCAGCTAGCACAATGAGAGTTCCTGTTATTCTGTGTCCAGGTCAGCAATTGATATGGTCAGTTTTTTGGATTATAGCCATTCTAATAGGTGTGTAGTGTGTCTTGGTGTTGTTTTAATTAGCATTTCCCAAAGGCAAAAGGATGTTGAGCATATTTTCATATGCTTATTTGTCATTTGTATATCTTCTTTCATGAGGTGTCCAGATATTTTGCTCATTTTTAAATTGGGTTGTTTTTTTGCTTTTTGTTGAATTTTAAGACTTCTTTAAATTTGGATATAAGCTGTCTATTGAGTATATATTTTGAAGATTTTTTCCCAGTCTGTGGCTTGTCTTTTCATTTTCTTTACAGTGTATTGCACAGAAAATTAGTTTGTAATTTTAATGAAGTCCAACTTACCTATTTTTTTCTTTTGTGAATTATACTTTTGGTTTTGTATTTAAAAACAAGATACTCAGACAAATTGAGAAGAATAGAGAACCCAGAAATGAACCCATATACTTATAGCCAAATGATAATTGACAAAGGCAACAAGAACACACATTGGGGAAAAGACTGCCTCTTCAATAAATGGTGCTAGGAAAACTGGACATCTATATGTGGAAGAATGAAACTAGACCTGTACCTCTCACCATATACAAAAATCAACTCAAAATGAATTACAGAGATTAAAGACGTAAGTATAAGACCACAAACCACAAAAGCATTAAAAGAAAACATAAGGGAAACACTTTAGGAAGTAGGACTGGGCAAAGACATTATGAATAAGACCCCAAGAAACACAGGCAACAAAAGAAAAAAAATAAACAAATGGGATTATATCAAACTAAAAAGCATCGACACAGCAAAAGAAACAAAACAGTGAAAGACATCTTACAGAATGGGAGAAAATATTTGCCAACTATGCATCTGACAAGGGATTATGGGATATAATAATACGGGACATATAATACGGGACATGGGATATGGAGTTATATTTCAGTACATGTATACAATGTATGATGAAATTCCGATAGTAAACAAATTTATCATCGAAAAATTTATCATTTCTTTACAGTAAGAACATTTAAGCTCCTCTCTTTAAGCCATTTGAAAACATACAATGAATTATTAATTATAGATGCCTAGCACCACTGTATACCAATAGAATTTATTTTTCCTATCTAGCTTTAATTTTGTGTCCATTAAACAATCTCTCGCCATCCACCCCTCCTCCTTCCCCTTTCCCTTCTCTAGTAACCACAGTTCTACTCTCTATTTCTAAAAGTTCGAATTATTGTCATTATTATTATTATTATTATTATTATTTCTACTACTACTACTAGTAGTAGTAGAAGAAGTAGTAATAGTTCCCACATGAGTGAGAACATGTGCTATTTCTCTTTCTGTGCCGGGCTTATTTCACTTGACATAATTTTCTACAAGTTTATCCATGCTGCAATGAATGGCAGAATTTCATCCATTTTTTTTTTATGGCTGAGTAGTATATTCCATTGTGTGTATGTGCCACGTTTTCTTTGTCCAATTATCTGCTCGTGGACATTTAGATTG
Organism: Cynocephalus volans; assembly: GCF_027409185.1. NCBI lineage: Eukaryota > Metazoa > Chordata > Mammalia > Dermoptera > Cynocephalidae > Cynocephalus > Cynocephalus volans. The sequence goes on along the minus strand of NC_084464.1, from coordinate 152,407,317 downwards.
GTTTTTAAATCTTGGCTATTTTGAATAGAGCTGTGATAAACATGGGAGTGCAGGTGTCCCTTGGACATGTTGATTTCCTTTGCTTTGGGTGTATACCCAGGAGCAAGATTGCTGAATTGTACGGTAAGTTCTATCTGTAGTTGTTTGAGAAAACTCCATGCTCTCTTCCATAATGGCTGTACTAAATTACAATCCCACCAATAATGTATGAGTTCCCGTTTCTCCACATTTGTATTAGTCTGTTTCTGTTGCTTATAACAAAATTTCCTGGAACTGCGTGATTTGTAAGAAAACAAAATTTATTGCTTACAGTTTTGGAAGCTGGGAACTCCACAGTCAAGGGAACACTTATGGTGAGCGCCTTCTTTGGTGGTGGCTTTACAGCAATGCAGGGGTCTCACAGGGTGAAAAATGGTGGAACAGAGAGAGACTAACCTCTCATGTGCTCTTCTTTTAAAGCCCTCAGAACAAGGCTCCTGACCACCATTATTAATCCATTCACTATGGTATGTCCTACAATCTAATCACCTCTTCAAGGCCCCACCCTTCAATTACCATAATAGGTTTTCTCACCCTCTTTCTGCTGCCACAGTGCGGACTAAGTTTTGGGAGGATGTCCAACCTAAAGCAACATTCTTGTCAGCACTTGTTATTTTCTGTCTTTTTGATATAGCCGGTCTAACTAGGGTGAGATGATATCTCAATGTGGTTTTGATTTGCATTTCTCAGATGATGACTGATGTTGAGCATTCTTTTCATATACCTGTTGGTCATTTTTACATCTTCTTTTGAGAAATGTTTATTCAGCTCCTTTACCCATTTTTTGTTCAGACTGTTTTCTTGCTGTTGCATTGTTTGAGTTCCTTGTATATTCTGGATATTAATCCCTTGTCAGATGCATAGTTTGCAAGTACTTTCTCTCATTCTTTAGGTTACTTCCTTGCTGTGTTGATTGTTTCCTTTGCTGTGAAAAGCTTTTTAGTTTGATATAATCCCATTTGTTTATTTTTGCTTTTGTTGCCTGGGCTTTTGAGGTCTTATTCATAAAATCTTTCCCAGTCCTATATCCTGAAGCATTTCCCTTGTGTTTTCTTTTAGAAGGTTTACAGTTTCAGGTCTAACATTTAAGTCTTTAATCCATTTTGAGTTGATTTTGGTAAGTGGTGAGAGGTAAGGGTCTAATTTTATTCTTCTACACATGGATATCCAGTTTTTCCAGTACCATTTATAGAGGAAGCTGAACTTTCTCCAATGTATGTTCTTGGAGGCTTTGTCAAAATTCAGTTGGCTATAAATGTGTGCATATATTTTTCAGTTCTTTATATTGTTCCATTGGTCTGTCTGTTTTTATGCCATTACCATGCTGTTTTGTTTACTATAGGTTTGTAGTATATTTTGAAGTCAGTTAGTACAATGTCTCTTTGGCTATTTAGGGTCTTTTGTTGTTCCATATGAATGTTAGTATTATTTTTTCTATTTCTGTGATGAATGTCATTGGTATTTTGATGGGGATTGCATTGAACCTTCAGATTGCTTTGATAGTACAGCCATTATGACAATATTAATTCTTTGTGGAATGTTTTTCTGTTTTTTTGTGTCCTTTTAAATTTCTTTCATCAGTGTTTTGTAGTTTTTGTGATAGAGATCTTTCACCTCCTTGGTCAATTTTGTTCCTAAGTATTTTATTTTATTTTATTTTTTTATCTATTCTGGATTTCTTTTTCTGCTAGTTTATTGTTGGTGTATAGAAATGCTACTAATTTTGTATATTGATTTTATATCCTGCAATTTTATTGAATTCATTTATCAGTTCTAAGAATTTTTTGGTGGAGTCTTTAGGATTTTCTATATTTAACATCATGCCATATGCAAACATGGACAATTTGACTTTGTCTTTTCTAATTTGGATGCTGTTTATTTCTTTCTTTTGCCTGATCACTTTGACTAGAACCTCCAATAGTATATAAATAAGAATGGTGAGAGTGGGCATCCCGGTCCTGTTTCTGTTCTTAGAGGAAAAGTTTTCAACTTTTCCCCATTCAGGATGATGTTAGCTGTGGGTTTGTCATATTTGGCATTTATTATGTTGAGATACTTTCCTCCCAAACCTAATTTTTGGGGAGTTTTTATCATGACGAGATGTTTAATTTTATTGAATGCTTTTTCTGCATTTGTTGAGATGACAATATGGTTTTTGTCCTTTGTTTTGTTGATGTGGTGTATCACATTTATTGATTTGCATATGTTGAGCCATCTTTGCATCCCTTGGATGAATCCCACTTAATAATGGTGTATAATCTTTTTGATGTGCTATTGAATTCCATTTGCTAGTATTTTGTTGAGAATTTTTGCATCTATGTTCATTAAGGATATTGGCCTGTGGTTTTCTTGCTTTGCTGTACTTTTGTCTGATTTTGGTATCAGGTTGAGGTTGGTCTCATAGAATGTAGCTTTCTGTTTTAAAATTACAATGCTCTCTTCTATTCATTCGTTTGTCCCTCCTATTGCTTATCTCAACGGCTTCATTTGTATAGTTCTTTCTTACATTCAGGTTCAATACTTTCAGACATCCCTACTATACCAATGTATTGAGACTTCATAAATCCAGATGTTAGCATTTTATTATAGCAGCATGATTTATATATCTGTAAATAAAGATGTACGGTTAAAGGTCTGTAAGTTTTTCCCTTCTAATCCATGGGTTCACCATTGCAGCTAACGTTTCCTCAGGATGGGAGATTAACAACAATTTTTTTCATAATTGAAAGCAATTTCTTACTAATAACTATACTTTTCTGAACTTGGCCAAAAGGAGGGGGATCTTGTCCCATGTCTTTTGCAAGTACAATATGTGCACGGATTCATATATCTCACTGTGGATGTGAGTCTTAGAACATGGAACAGCATTTTCTTCTGATTGTTTTTCATTTTGAAGTTGGAAATCAGTGAAGTAACTGATTCAAGGAGAGTGCAGAAAACAAAATTGTAGGTATTTTATGCAGATAGCATAGCAGTTAATGAAAATGTACAAGCATGGCCAAATACAATTTGACAAATATACCAGGATGCAACCATTGGAATTGAAATCACTATTAAACATTAGCTACACTTGCTTTACTGTTATTACCATTGCAGTTAGGCTATAATATACAATAATTAACCCCTCTGTAATACCATGTCATTTCTTAGAGAACAAGGGTCACTTTCTCAGTCAAGATCATAGTAGCAACTTGCATTCCTTCCAATATCTGTAAGACTTTAAAAAGAATGATATGGAATGACCCCTTTTAAACATAAGGGCATTCTACATGGGCATTCTGAGAGAGTTCTTCTATTTAAAGCATTAGTAATAGAAGTATTTTTTATTGCAGATTTTGTCACTTCTGATCTAACTCTAACCTAGAGAATTTCTTTCAGTCCAAGTATTAACATATATTAAAAACAGTCACTGTTTGCCAAAATGGTTGTTAGTCTAATGTTTGGGAGTGGTCTGGTAAGGTACATTTTTCTTATAAGCTTTTATTCTGACATTGTTTCAAGTTTCTGAGACTTGATCTAAAGAGTTCTAATTGAAGTAAGTTTTATGATTTTACAAGTCTACTCTGATGCTGAGATCAGCCTGGAAAAGCCATGCAAAACAATTTGAGCAGCAAGAGTTAGAACTTGGGGATGTTATAAGAATGTAGAAATAAAATAGTTGGTTGCTCAATAGTTGGGGGAAAACCCTTTGTTTAGTACCAGCATTGCCCTTGAATTGTGCCTCTAAGCACCCACTTGGAAAGTAAGGAGTATCAAAATGTCTGTGGTAAATGCTGATTTGTTTTGCAGAGGGTTGGTGTGAACAGGATGATTCCAAGTTTTCCTTTACTATTATTTTGGCCATTGACTTTCTTTAAAGGATGAAGTGGAGATAGGGAAAGTACTGTTTTTAGCTATTCTATAATCTTCATGCTACTAATCTTTTATAAACCTATTACTTTATCTTATATTAAACTATTGTCTGGATTGTATCATGAGACATAGGCCTTGAATTTTGTGGAAGAGAAAAAAAAAAAAGAGAAATATTGGCTATAAAACCAGTAGGAACATGAAAGTCTTGGCAGGGAGCAAAACACTTAGCAAATCAAATCATCTCCATGCTATGGGAAAATTCTGATGGGCTCAGGACCTGAGGCAGTGGAGGAATGAGAGGTCTGAGACTACCAGTGACACTCAGGCCCTCTGCTATTAAATAGCTACCATAAGTATCTAAATACCTTCTTTCTGAAGTTTCATTTAGTTATGAGATCTATAATCTTGTGTAAAAGTCTTAGCATACATTTATTTATTTGTTCATTTATTTATTTATTTTGATGCACATTCTCAATGTCCATAAGCTATTACCAAACTTTCAAAATAGTATGCTAACTTCTGTTTACTCTGCAGGGTGCCGGACAAAGAATTTTAATTGACATGGGTGTGCAGCAGATCTCAAAATGGAAATGAAAGAGGTGAAATGGTTCATCGACCTCTCCATCCAATAGCATCCCTGCAGTGGTATTTTTGTTCTTTCTGATGTTCTGGTTTAGGAGGAAGAAGATAAACTAAGAAGGAGAAAATGAGAAGGAGCATCTTTTTTTTAAAAAAAAAAAAAAAAAACTGTTTTAGAAGTAGTTTCTCAGAACATTTCTGTGAAGTTGTATCTTATGTCCTCAAGAAAAGGGGTCAGAATTAAAATTAGCTGCAATCTAAAGATCTTTGATTCTGTTTTCTGGAACCAGGTACAATTTGGCAGAATCAGTTTTAGTAAACTAACCATAGAAGAGTTCTCCATTTACCAGTATTTATATTTTATTAAAATTGCAAGAACACATACTAGGAAAACAGACTGGTAGCTAACTGATATTTTTTAAAAATTTAAATATTTCTTGATTTGAAAGCATCACCTATTCAAGTACGAGCCATTATTCAGAAAGTTATTTAATTAAGTACATGAACACTTCAGCTGTGCAGGCAATCCAACAGGATTCTAAATTCTGTAAATTCTATTTTATAGTAAACACTGTAGAATGGTGTCTATTTAAGGTGCAGGCAGTTGCTGGCAACATGAGTTCATGCTTTGACTGATAATTGCTGAGTTGTTTGCTTCCAGAATACAATCATTCTCCAGGTGCCTAAGAACAGGCAGTTCTGAAGAAAAGAAGTTTGGTGTAAATGCCACTTCATCCTGCTACTTTAAGATGATAAGTACTTCTCCACCTAAACAGGCTTGACTTTCAATTCCTCAATCTGGGTTAACCTTGACCTCTGGCTCCTTTGTTCGTTGTTGCATGTTGTTATCAGTATATGTAGAAAGCAAGAGGGCTTCTAGGTTGTCAAATGCTGCTAAAGTGCTTTATTGTTGACAACGTATTTACTTCTCGGAGTTGTTGATAGTTGACATTGTAAAGTCAAGTTTGCTTCTGTATACCTGGGACCAAACTAGGAGAGAGAAATTTCTCAAGCTATGCAATAAAAGCCAACATTTGTTTAGCACTTTATGAGTTACAAAGATTTCTCATATACATAATCACATATGACATCCACCAGGCTCTTCAAAATAGACATGATTATTCCTAATTTTACAGTGGCCCTATGCTGGGAACTTTACCTATTGTTTTTGTTTTCTATTGCTGCTGTAACAAATTACCACAAATTTAGTGGCTTAAAACAACACAACATATTATTTAACTGTTCTGGAGATCAGAAGTCCTAAAAATGAGGTATGGCAGAAATGAGTTCCTAGAGGCTCTAGCAGAGAGTCTACTTCTTTGCCTTGTCTGGCTTCTAGAGGCCACCTAGATTCTTTGGCTCGTGGCTCCCTTTCTCCTCATTCAAGCTCAGTGGCACAGCATCCTCCAATCTCTCTCTCTCTCTCTGCCTCCATTGTCACATGGCTTCTTTCTCTTTGATGCCATTGCTTTCCTCTTGTGAGGACCTTTCTGATTACGTTGGGTCCACTTGGATAATCCAAGATAAAGAACCCATTTGAAGATCCTCAACTTAATAATACCTGCAAAGCCTCCTTTTCCATGCAAAGTAACAAACTCACAGGTTCTAGGGATTTGTATGTTAACATCCTTGGTGGGTGGGTGGGTGGGGAAGCTTTATTTATCTTGCCACACCTGTGTTATGTTATTTACTCTCACACCAACATTGCAGAGTCAATACTATTTTCTCTATTTTAATATCAAGGAAATAAGCTCAAAAAAATTGAATAAATTGTTTAAGAAATTTTGGTAAGTGGCAGACCGAACATTACTCTGGTTTGTCTGCAAAGCCCATGCTTGTTCCTTACACGGTAATTTCTCAATCTAGGGTTCTCAGGGACAGCTATGGATCAAATGTGTCCCCCAAAAGTTCATATGCTGAAAACTTGAACCCCATTGTAACAGTGTTAAGAGGTTAGGGAATCCAATTATGATGTTTGAAAGGTGGTGCCTTTGAGAAGTGATTGTCCTCGTGAGGACTGTGCACTTGTGAATGGATTAATCCATTCATGGAGTAATGAGTTATCATGGGTGTGGACTGCTGGCTTTGTAAGGAGAGCAGATGAAATAGCTCTGTTGCCATCCTGCCATGGCCATGCGACACACTGTGTTGCTGTAGCAAGTTACCACCAAGAAGAAGTCTCTCACCAGATGTGTTCCCTGGATCATGGACTGCCCAGCTTGCAAAACTGTAAGAAATAAATTTAATTTTCTTATGAATTACCCAGTTTTAGGTATTTCATTATAAGCAACAGAAAACAGACTAATACAGGAGCTCTATTCTAAATGATAATATGCTTTAGGCCAAAAAAAAAAAAAAAAGATTGTCCGTGGAAAAAGTTGGAGAAAAAGCTTGACATTATATAGCCCTATTAAACATTCACATTGATTTTGTAAGTCCCAGATTACTAAAACAAGAACAACAATACCAAGTTAGAATGGGACAGGGGTCGTATCTAAAAACCCCTCTGCATTAGTCCATTTCTGTTGGTTATAGCAAAATACCTGAAACTGGGAAATCTATAAAGAAATAGAATTTATTTCTTACAGTTTTGGAGACTGCAAAGTCCAAAGTCTAGGGAATACATCTGGTGAGGGCCTTTTCCTGATGGTGACTCTATAGCAATGCAGGGCATCTCATGGTGAAATGGCTGAGTGAAAGTGAGGGCTAACTCTTTACTCACTCTCCTTTTAAAGCCATCAGAACCACATCCATTTCTCCATGAATGGATCTTTCCATTCAATAGTACACAGTCCTTACAATCTAATCACCTCCCAAAGGACCCACTTTTCAAATACCATACTAGGATTTCCCACCCTCTTAACACTGTCACAGTGGGGGATTAAGCTTCAGTGAACTTTGAGGGGACATCCAATTCACAGTACTCTCCTAAAACAGAAACAGTTTAGTTTTGATAAACATTAGGCAGATTCCCTTATATAAATTTTGTATAGTTTTAAAGGTAACATTATTTAACAAAATTTGCTCAGTTACTAATTGGCAAACCAGAACTTTAAGGCCAGGTCTTCTGAACTCAAATAAAATATTATTTCCATTACACTCCATGGTAGAGATCCACAAACATTTTTTAAAAATCACATACACATTTGAAAGACTTATTCTACTAAAATGCTTGTCATAAGTTTTTAAAGTTTATCTGTGAAGCAGCAGCAACTAGTTAATGAAAGTTATAGAAGAAAACATTAATATGGGGCTTAAACACTTTAAAATATATACATATGTATATATTTCTTTGAAAATAATTATTTTCTATTCAGAACCTAAGACAAATTGCCTAAACTCTTTAAATCTGCTTTCATACCTACAAAATGAAGATGTTTTACAAACCTCATAGAATTTAGATGGTAGGTAAATGATTACCAATATTTATTGAGTATTCCATGCCAGATGCTTTTGTCCTTGAGCTTAGAACTTGGAATTTTGTACTTAGAATGTAAAGCCAATTTCTGTTGTTTCTTTCTCCATTTGAAATAATTTTGAAGTGAATTACTTTAAAATACTAAATTTTTTTTCCATGTTTATCCAATGGAAAATTATTAATTTGATTTACTAGAAACATTCTTACACTGTCACAAGGACATGGCAGCTCTTTTCTTTGATCATCCCCAAACAAGCTGGTAAAACATCAGAGGTTTTATGTTCCTCTTTCAATTTGCTGATTTCATGAAAGTAATTTTCCTCATCTTCTAATGGACAGGCCATAGTTGTGTTGGTTGTTTCGGGGTCATAAACTTGATATAAGTAATTTTCCCTTTTATTCTCATTGTTTTGATAAGTAACAAAATATTCATTTAGCAAAAACTTTGGCATTGCAGAGATTTTATTTGACCTGGTTGAGTTGTGAATTTGATGAGAATAATTTTCTTATTTGTTTGTCTGCTTATTTATTTATTTTTGTGGCTGGCTGGTATAGGGATCTGAATGTTTTCACCGCCATGCTCCAAACAGCTAAGCAATCCATACAGCCCCTTCTTGTTTATTTTTATTGTTTGATCAGTGATTAAATCTTCAATTAGTAAATAAACAATTAGTACCGCCCTGTTCTCAGATTGCATATTGACTGTGCACATCAGAAGCTTGCTTGTTTCATTGGTTCCAGTTTTTAAAATGTAAGCACACTGCCTCTTTGAAAATTTTCTGTTTTTAATTTCAGCTCCTTTTGTGTCCTTCGTTCTCTCTTGTAATTTTTATTTCTACTACTTTATGAACTTGGAATCACTCTCAATTATCTAAAGATTGAAAAAAAATGTAGCGAAGGAATACAAAATGTAAACATATTTTTATCAAGTGTGTAAATTAAAATAAATTATTGAAATATGAAAATTATCATGCTATTTTTCTTCTCAAATATTTAAAATTATCTATTACAATTTGAGTAATGCATATGCTGATTTTTCTATATGACGTTTGGAAAAGTAAGTCTGATTAAATATTTATGCAAATAAAAATATTTGCAATTCTAGTACTGTTTATCTAGTTGCCAATGTAAAAAATAATCACTATTAGCTTCGCTCATGTTATATCTGGACCTACACACAAACACACACATGCAAATATAGAAGCAGCATAATTGTTTAATATTGCAATATGTTCCTTAACTGTCATGTGAAACTGTTTCAGTACTGCTCTAATTACTTAATACGTCTGCAATTACAAATTAGCAGAAATGGAAACAAGAAAATAGAAGCTTTGCACTATTTGGAAACAATACTTTCTAATGTAAAAATCTTTGGCAGTTTACTACCTAAGAGGAAGAATTTAAGTAATTTGCCTTGCCTCTTACCTAACTGCTTCCCCTACTCGAATTCTCCCCACCCTATAAAGCAGTGGCTGTCGGTAAAGTTGGTTGCAATTAACCTAAAACTTTCACGATGCTTGAAGAGTTGACATTCGTTTTGAGGACACATGGGACGAACTGTAGAGAAGCACTTTTGGGGCAGTCTAAACAACACGTGCATTTTTCTTGATGTTTCTCACTGAGGATCACAATGTTGGTTCTTTTTCCTCCTGAATTTTCAAACATTTATTTTTCATCTCTTTCAATGTATATTAAATAAATATGTAATAATTATGCATTAGGAGCAAGGCACAGAGCTAGGTGTAAAAAATGGAGGTTAGAAAGACAGGATTCCTACCCACATTCTAATGTGGTAAAAAAAAAAAAAAAAAAAAAAACATAAATGTACAGAAAATGATTAGAAAGGCAAGTGAACAGCTTTACAGAGGTATTAAACCCCAGTGATAAAATACAGCAGGAAAAGGAGAGATTTGGGTTTAATTATATGGGTAATTAGATTGAAAACCTCAAAAAGGGAGTTCTTAAATTGCAACATTAGATCTATCTTTTGATCTTTGCTCTTTCTTTTCTTTTCTTTTTAATTTTTTTTTTTTTGTTGGACAATAAGAAATTCCAGATATCTAACACATGCTTCATATTCTTAGTATGGAGAGCTCAGTTTAGAGAATTATGTATAGTATTACTTAAGCCAGACAATATTCTTTCACCCCCTCATTTTCATTTTGCAGTAAGTTTATTAAAACTAAAGCATTGATGTCAATATAGCCTTCTAAGAAATGTTATGTTTGTGTGTATGTGTGTGTGCACTAGTCTCAAAGGAAAATTGCTCTGAACGAATTAAATAGTCAAGGAAATCTTTATTTAAGACTATTGCAACAGGGGAGAAATATTGAACTCAACCCTACAGAACGAAAAGTGGAGCTAGTGAGGAAGTACTGGGCAATGTTAAGGGAGTAATCAGGTCAATGCGATTAGGCCATCTGCACTTGCTACTTATCTTTTATCAAAGTTAGACTTCTACCCACCCACAGAGACTGCGAGATAGGGGTGCTATCTCCTTCGATGATTACTTCTGAAGGAATGGCTTTCAGGTCTTTGAGAAAGACATCCCTGGGTTGTAAAATTGTCAAGAAGCTGGGAGACTTATGACATCTCAAAGGGTGAGGGAAAAAATTGACAATAGAAAGTTTTCTAAAGTAATTGCTTTGAGAAAAGGGAAGTTGGGTCCAGCATCAGGAAGAAACCTGTCTCAAGTTCAGTCAAGCTGAGGGAAATATTAAGGCTCTCTTGATTACCAGATATTGAGTTTGTATATATTGCCTTGTTTAATTTTCACAAAAATGTAAGTCAGGTGGATTTTATATTAGTCTTTGCCTTAAAGTTTAGAAATTGAGGCACTGAGGAATCCAGTGAATCGCCTAAGATTATAAAGTTTTTAAATGGCACTCATGACAGTGGAACCCAGACTGTCTGACACAGGGTCTGTGGCTTACCCATGGTATAACATGATTTTAGAACAGCCAATTAGAGTTATCAAAGTAATCGTACATTTTTTTTATGTTGAGTCTCCAAAATGAGCCTATGAAATTGTCACTTTTTTGCACAAAGGGAACTTCAGATTCACAGAATGACTACTGAAATGAAACACAATAGGTGAGTGGATATTTCATCTTGAGACTATCCCGAAGCTGTGTTATTGAAATATTCACTGCAGTAAATACTTTGACTTTTCAAAAAGTAAGTGGGCTCTGCAAACAATGGCTAGAGTTGATGCCTTACCAAAAGCACTGTGTGGGGTTTTTTTGTGTGTATTTTTGCTTAATGAGAAAAAGACTAAAAAGGTCATCTTTTTTTCCCTTTTCTTTTAAGGAAATACAGCAAGCTTACAAAAATTTACAGAAAATGATAAACCCAAATACCTATGTACTCATCACCTAAGTTTGTCAAGTCTTGTTATTTTAACATATTTGCTTTAGATTTTTTTGTTTCTTTTCTTATTTTATAAGGAAATAAAATATGAACTTGGAACTCATAATTCCTGAACATGAGGACTTGTTTTAATCAACTCAAATGAAATTTCACAATAATTCACAATTTGTAAGCTCCAGTTAATCTAAGGAAATTCATAGTTTGTGGCGGTCTCAATTTTTCTTACCCACATCACATGAGAGAACTCCTCTCTTTTCCTTGTATAGGCATTAAAACTCAACCCTCTTATTTGCTAAGACAAACAACATGCTCCCATTTCTGGAATCCACAGCATGAGCTCATTGGCTTGCTGCTGAGGCTTTCAATTCTATCTACAATTTTTGTCCCTGGAGTTATATAATTTTCTTGTAACTCAGCTATGAATTTAAAAAATTTGTTTTTGTTATTTTTTTCAGTACTTTTAGCTTTTTGAAAAATTCTAATAGTAGCAACATTTTCAGATATCTGAGCCCTTCGTAGTCTAATATGAGTTTTTCAGCAAACTCTTACATGTTGATGTACTTTCAGTGACTATGACTTTGTGGCCATATATATGTATCATTAAACAAACATTAATGCACTCTGATTACCTATAAGTATTTAAACCTACTTGAAAGCTTTAGATTAAAAATTGCTGGATGTGGATTTTTACATACTTTTTATCTGAATTTTATCTGCAGACTGTGTAATGCAGTTGAGTCATGCATGCCATAAAAATAAATTACATTGTTGAAAGTCGTTGTAATGTGTGTGCTAGCCGAGCACTGACTCCTGCATTTTACAGGGCTGTATGGAAATGCAGAACCATTCACAGACATGAAGTGATGATGGATGATATGGAGACTGAATATAGGACACATATGAAAGGGGATCTATGTTCTTTGTTCAAGTATAGTGTGGTTTTATAGGGAAGAGACAGGTGTCAGCCTAAGTAAACAAGGCTCATCAAAAGAGTCCCTTATCACTAGCCATTTTTCTATAGAAATTTCACTGAATTGCCGCTCATCAAATTAAATAAAATTATTTTTTACCTCTGAGTCAATTGCTGTAATTAGATCAATAGCTAATGAAAGAGAGATTTGTTGTGGAGTGATAAATATTTTTAAACTCATATTCTTTTCATATGTAATTCCTCCTAATTCTTTTTTCTCTGATTTTATTATATTTTAAGCCTTCCCTGTACTATAAAATACAGGATCCAGTCTAATTGTTTCTCCTATTATTTTACCTTAACCCAATTAATAAATCTCATATACACTTGAATATTTGAAGTTTTTTTAACAATTAAAATGTTTTCAAAACACAAGAACTATTAACATGCTACAGTTTAAGACTGTGTTTTCCCAGAACTTTTTTTTATTATAAAGGTTAGACATGTTCATTGTTAGTAATATAAATATAGAAATGGGTATAAATAAAAATCACCTTCCAATCCTATGTCAAGAGGTAACATTTTAAACACTTTTTAGTGTAAATGCTGTTTTCTCTGAGTGTGCATGTACACAAACACACACACACACTGACACAAAAAATGTAAGGTTTTAATCATTTTAAATGAAATATTTCATACATAGAGATGGATATATAAATAATGTATAAAGAATAGAAGGATATATAAAGAATAACAAAACATTCATGCATTTCATTTAGAAAATAAAACTTACTCATATGAAAGTATTTTAAAAAGTTCACGGAAAAATAGAATTAAAAGATAATACAAATTTTCCATGACCTTTTGAAATACCCTCGTATTACTGAGTATTGAATTGTTGAATACTGTTGAAGCCCCTGTGTGAACATTCCCAGTCTTATTTCTGTCTCTTACCCCAGGGTTAGGAACTATGAAGAATCTATTGTTTCCTTGGCGTGTATTCTTAAGCAGTGTCCTGTATGGTGTCCAGTACATGTAGCTTAGCTAAAGTTCGTTTATTTTCAATGCCCTCACATGCCATTGTATTCCACATTCTACAATATATTGATCTATTGATCTATTCCCCTTGTTTACCTGTTGGCTCCCTCTGTGAATCAGTGGATTCTCTCTCTCTCTCTCTCTCTCTCTTTTTTTTTTGCTTGTCCTTTCAGTGACTATGGAGCTCTAACCAGAATCAGGTTGCATATGGAATCGCAGGCCCAGCTGCTCACCATGCACAAACACAGTGCTCAAGGAGCATTTCTGTCCCTGGTCGTGAGCAGTCAGAGCTCAAGGTCTTTGATTTAGGTCTTAGCCCAGGTTATACCCTATTCTCTGGGATGGACACTGCTTGCAGCATCCCACAACTCCAAGAGGTGCCATTCACAAGCAGTGCTTACCACTCATATTAAATCTTAATGCATTTCTTTTTTTGGCCCTTGACATCCCTGTGACTTCAACAATGCATTTCAGATAGTATTACTGTATTTATCCTGCTAAAAGGTAGCTCACAGCAAGAATTTTAGAGTACCTTAATTTGCTTTATGGCCTAAAGTGACGTTTTTTTCACTTGCTTTTTCAACTGACAAATTTTATGAACATCTTTCTGTGAAATAAATCTATTTCTACTATTTTATCTTCCATTGTTATATAGAAATGCATTGTACAGTCTATTTAACTAATTCCATGCACATTTATGATTTCCAAAGTTTTTGCCTATAGCTATAATTTTATACATATTCATAATTATTTATGAGTTATTCATACTTATCAGGATAAATTGCAAGATCACCTTATAGAAATTTTTAACATTATACACTCTGACCAACTATGCGTTAGAGGTTACTCCCTTACCTTCACCTACACTTACAATGGTCAATCTTTTTAATCTTTATCTACTTAACACTAATACTGAAAAAATATGTCATTGTACATACAACTTGTATTTCTCAGATTGCGAATAGTACTCAATTTTTAAATTTGCTTTTTTGTCATTTATATTTTTCTCTCATTGAATTCTTTGTTCATGCATTTTGCCAATTTTTCTACTGTACCATTTATCTTTCTCTCAGGATTGCTAAGAAAATGTTATACTTTGAAATGTCAAATACATTGTAATTACTACTTCTCATTTATTGATTTGCATACATCTTACCATATTTTGGTTGATTTTGAGTTTACAGGAATTCAAATTTTGAGGGTTCAGTTCTACCAATTTTTGTCTTTATGTGCTCTGGCTTTGATTCTTTTGTTAATTAGCTGATTACTAAGGACATGCAATATTTCTAGAGAGGTGCTAGGTGCAAGATGCTGGACTGGTTTAGATGAGATACAGAGTAATTTCTTCCCCATGCCAAGATCTTCTTACAGTTTATTTATATTTTGTCAATATTTTACATACCACAGCATGTATTTTTATAAGTTTATATTTTCCTAATATATTTTGATCTTTCATCCATCTCTAATCTATTTTTGTGTAAAGATAAGGTAAAAAACAGATTTCTTTTTCTCTGGGATTGCACCTAATTGTCCTAGTGATATATATTTTTGATTATTTTTTCATCTATTTAAATGCAGTTATTTTAGTAAATATTTGGATTTCTCTTTGAGCTGTCTATTTTAACAAATAAATTTATCAGTCTGTTCTTCTACCAGCATCAAATTAACTTTACTATGTAGCAACATAATAGCTTTTATATCTTGTAGAATAACCTGTGTGTAGTACTCCATTACTCATTCATTTTAGAATTCTCCAAGCTACGCTTATTGTATGTTTATTATTCCAGATTAACTTTAGAATTATTTTTTTTCTAAGTTAAAAAACCCATTGGACATAACTGGTTGTACGTTACATTTAGAGATCTGTTTGTGGTTAATTTATACTATTTACAAAATCTAGCCTTTTGGGGCAGAATAGTCTCCATTTGTCTCCCCAGATTCAATCTCCTTCTTTCTCTGCCCTGTTACACCCCGGGAGGTGGATTTTAAGGACCACATCAATTGGTATATCCTATTTCAAGTGGGTACAGGCAAGGGAAGATGCTGGTGGGACATCAGTGGGCCCGGGAAGAGCGGGGTCTGGTAATTTGTCTGCTCCTTTTCTCTTCTGCGGGCCATCAGGTGTTAGTGACTACATCCCTTAGCCCTCGTCGGGCAGCATCTCCTGCCATTCAATCCAACCTCAAGTGACTAACTGCTTCCTCCTTTTGATCTTGCAGGACTTGGGGATGTGATGGCTCCTATCCTTGCTAACCTCGGGGTGCTTCATCTTCCCAATTAATTACCTCTTTATATGTGACTTGTGATTCCCGTCAGGCCCCTGCCTGATACACCATTCAAAAACAGACGTTTTTCTATTTTTATTTCATTGTTCTTTTGTGTTTCTTTATAATTTTTATCATAACGTTTCTGCATACTTTTTGTCAAGTTTATTCTTAGACTTTCTTTTTTAGTTGGAGCTGCTGTTTAAACGTTGCGGGACCCTGTGTATTCTCTATAAGCCTTTTAACTTTACTACTTAATCTGAAGGGCTTTCAGCCACATATTTAGGAATATTCACATGTGGTTCGCAAAACTATGATGCTCTGGAGCATATATGCATAGTAGATAGATAAATATAGAGAGAGGTATTCTAATAATAATGGAAAGAAGGAAAAGCTAACATTTCTGCTTGTTTGGCTCAGATATTATGTTTTTCAATACTTCAACAAGCAAATGACTAATTGAACATTCACCTTTTTTTGAAAGTTAGAGACACTCAAATTGTAAAAATTTTGAATTAAAAAACGAACACAAAGCATGAATTTATTAATGCAAAAACATAGACCCATATGCACCATTGAATTGATAAGACATATTTGTTAAAATCACTCCAAATTAGAACAGAAATGCTGTCTGGCACAGCAATCATCACATCAACCTCTGCTCAAGTAGAAATAACGGTTTCATTTGCAACCCTAAGAGTCCTTTTGCCCATCTTCACGGGCCCTGATAATCTGGCCTGGCACACAATAGTCACCAATTTTTCTTCTCTGATTCTGGTTGCTCCTCTGTATCCTTTGCTGGGTGTTCTTTATCTCCTCAACATGTAAACATTGGAGTCTCCAGGGTCAGTCCTCAAACCCCTTATTTCTTAGAGGCCTCCTGAGGTCTGCCTCACTTCCTCTCAGCCTCACTTCTAATTCCAGCCAGGACCATGGCGAAAAGTCCCACGTATGGTTTTCTACTCACTTCCGGCTCCAGCTCTCACCTCACCTTTACTTCTGGCCCCATAGCTTCTAACCTTAATGGGGGACCTGCCTATCAGACACTCAAGCTCAGCCTAGAAGTTCTGGTGAGGTGAGTCCCTCAGGTGAGCCCTCAAACATTGGGGGACAGGAACTGATGGATAAATATTTCTCCAGGTCAATCCTCAAGTGGAGAAGTACTTTGAAGCATTTAAATGATTTTCAGAAGGTTCTAGTGGAATCAAGCTCTGATTGCCTAAGCCAGTGACCAACTTGATAATGTATGATTGCATTGGCTTTTTCTCCCTCCTTATTTATTCTCCATGGTCTTTCATCCCCTTCTCCAGAACCACCTCTTAAATAAACAACTTGCTTCTAAGTCCTGGCTTCAGGCTCTTTTCAGGGGAACTCAGGCTCAGACAGTGATTTCATCCAATCTCATGAAATAAGAACCATTTAAACAGTGATGAATCCCACATATATGTTATATTTCTACTCAAAGCCTTTCTGATAAATCCACATTTGTGTATCTAACTTCGCACTGTACGTTTCCACTTGGATGACTAATTGCTCTGCTCAAGCTTATGACTACAAGTGACAGAGTACTTCTGCATGAGGTCTACACACCAGTGCAAACTAATAAAAAAAATTACTGAAACCACTGTGATAGGAATTGAGCTGATAGCATTACGCAAACCTTATTCAAATTCATCATGTGAAAATTTTCAGCTGGGACAGACATGGGCAAAAGCTTTATCTTTTTAAATTTAAGACAAGGCTAAGGAACACAGGTGCCTTCCAAACAAATAGTGCTCTGTTTCCTGATAGCCAGATATGACAGTTGTCAGAAGGAACCATACCAAATCATGCTTCAGTTCTGCTTCTAGTCAACTTCATGGCTATGATATCTGTAACTTTTCAAAAAATTCTTTTTACTTTATTCTTTATGTAATACATTCAAATGTTCAAATATTTAAAAAATATAAAGTGAAAGTCCCTCTCTCCCAGCTTAGTTCTGCCTCTTCAAAAACTAAAACAAACAAAAACACCCCTACCCCCACCCTGCACCACCCAAACCTCACCTAACCTAACCATTTATTAATTTGGTGTGTATCCTTCTAGGATTTCTTTATGCATGTACATGTAAATATGAATGTAGGGTTTTTTTTTTACAGAAAAGATAACATACACACTGTTCTACACAACGCGTATAATAGATTTTTCCATATTAGTACATAAAGAGCCTTTTACTCCTTTTTTAGAACCCCATAGTATCCCATCGTATAACATTCTGTAATTTATTTTATTACCCTTGTACTGGGGGTGGTTAGTGTGTTCATGCTTTTTAAACGCTGTGGCAAAGGACAACTTCCTGTGCACGTGAAAGTGGCTCGATTGGATGAAAGTCCTAGAAATGCTGAATCAAAGAGAATGTCCTTCTGTCATTTTGACATATCTCCAAACTGTGCTCCATAAAAATTATGTCAATTTATTTTTGCATAAGCAATGTCTGAGAATGACTGTTTCTTCACACTTCTTTCATGCTCTGTGAGATTTTATTTGGTCAGCCAGACAGGTGAGAAATAGTACCTCAGTATGGTTTTAATTTACTTTTCTCTTGTTAGTGGTGAGGATTGGCATCTTTTAACATTTTATAAGTCGTCTCTATATTCTTTCATTGAACATCTGCTAACAGTATGCTCTTTTGAGGTAAAGTGTAGAAAGCACACTTCAGGCTCTAACTTCTGTTTCCTTGTCTATAACAGCTCTGTGTTTCATGTGTATCTAACGTCCTGTAGCAATCGGATTCCAATTGGACTGCTTAAGGAACTCATGCCTGTATTAAGGAGAGCCAGCGTGCATGGTCTGTAGTACTTTCAACAAGCTGTATCCAATTCAGTGTCACTGCCACTGTCATTTATGATACCCACTGATCTTAGCCAACAGACCGTAGTACTCAGATTTTCCTAATGCCGGGCAGTGTCGGCAAGCATGGTTAATTTAGCTTGTCTAATGATTTTCAATGTCGGCCTGTGTCACAGCAAAGAGTTTCCGCTTTTGCATATGCAGCTGGAGTCCTGAGTTCAGATCCCAGGACTTTTCTCCCGCAGGACACAATGCAGTCCCCACGGGGTTCTGCCAGCTTTATTCAGCACTGCGGTGTGGATTTCTGCATCCTACCCTCCACGTGGACTTTGGTCCTCCAGGTTCCCTCACCAAACACAGGCTGTCTTCCCCCAGCCAGCAGCAGACGTGGAGTGAACATTGATGTCTGCTTCCTACTACTTTTTCCCTCCCAGCTCTTCAGAAAGACAATCTCACTACCAAATATATGGTGAAAGAAAGCGTGCCAGGTGGGTAAAGGAATCCCTTAGGTGGCGAGGATACAGAGACCCTTTGCATGAGGGGTGACGGAGGTCCCCCAAGGCTTCCTTTTTCTGTGTCTAATTTGTTTTTAGTTTTTGAAAGTAGATAGACTATAACTTGATGTTGAGTAGATATGAATGTACAGTGTTCTCATTTGTGCATGGTCACGGCCACTTATCTCCTTTAACATTTGAACTATGCCTTCTAGTTAGTTGCCTGTGTGGTTGCATATGTAAATCATATCTCATTCTTGCTTGAATGTTAGCTGCTTAAGAGGAATGATGTTGTCTAATTCACCTGTATAACTACTGTTACCCCATCCTCCTGCCTTGACCCAAACTTGCTGCATATCAGATTCCTAATGAATGTTTGCTCAAGTCAGTAACGCCCCAAAGAGCTGACCATGATTTTACAGTTACCGGATTATCAACCTCAAATAAGAAATTCATAATGGTGGCTGTTAACAGTTTAGTTAAAGCAACGTATGTTGCTTTCTATCTCAGAAGCTAATTAAAGAATGTGACAAAGGAAGCACTGCATTACTCAAAAACGGATTGTTAACAACAGAAGTTCCCGGACGTTGGGGAGCGTACTGAAGGTCTAATGAAACTTAGGTCAGAAAATAACCAGTGTTGTTCTCTCCTACAGAAATATTGGACTTTGGCAATTCTAAGAAAACAGTTAATTCAGATGGAGAATAGCAATATATCAATAATATCATAAAACAAAGATTGAATCTACGTCTTTCTATATGTATGCAAGTGAACATAAATATTTCTTTTTCAGAATGCAGTTAAGATTTCCTTATTATATGAGAATTTCTAAAACTACGTAATATTAAAATCCTTAAAATAAAGGCTGTTTTTCATTTCATGCCATAATTCTATTGATTTTGATGCTCCACACATTAACTGTGTGTTCTTTCACACACACACACACACACACACACACACACACACACACACACACACACACACACTCATACACACACACACACACACACAATCACACTAAGTATAATTTTGTCCTTCTATGTTAGAAGAAATGAGGGACTGCTACTTTGGATATAATTTTCACCAGTAATGGTGAACTAATTAGTGAAATAAATAGAATGAAAAAATGTGGGAAAAAGTTATTTTGCATTCATATAATTTGTTACATAAAAAATAAGCTTTCACAAAATTAGGCAGGTACACTTGTTTTACATAAAAATCTTTCAGAAAATTCAGAGAAAAACAGATGTGGTTAACAACTCTGAAAGGAAATACAGCTTTAGAAATAAAGGAGGTTTAAGAAGACATTTTGATAACACAAATGATTCCATTAAGAATGAAAATGAGAGAATTACAAATGTGTATATTCAAATGGCTGCTCAAAAAGGACTTGTATAACCAGTGGACATATCTGAAAATGACCAAAAAATGGCATGTACAAGCCAGGAGTGAGAGAAACTTGTGAAAATTTCTAGAATAATAAAATAACTTGAAACAATATATGTGCAAGAAGAGTAAACTAGTTTGGGGTGGGTGAAAATGGTAACAAAATTAGGCAATCCCATGTACGTTTTCTTTAATAGAAAGTTATCCTCAAACTGCAAAACCATGAGAGATTTTTTTTAAGGTCTAATCTGAGATTCCTTATAAAAGTCCCAGCAAAGCCAACTTAGAAAAGAGCCTACATAATAAATCACTATTCTTGAGGTACCTTATGAAAATAATCAGGCCAGAAATCAAACTTATTTTGCAAATAAATTAGTCATTATAAATATCTTTGGTAAATTGGGAAACTGGAGACAGAAAAATTATGTTCCAGAAAAAGCTATAGTGCACCTGTTATTAGATCCTGGCCTTGTCCATTTTTTTGAAGTTTATTATTATTATTATTATTATATGTACTGAATCCTGAATTTTTAACTTTCTCCAATATCTGGCTGCAACTCTCCAGACTAATGTTTCAATTTACACATAAACAACATTTGTGCCTGTTGTACAGATTATTCAGAACGTTCACTGGAGCACCTGATGCAAACTACAAACCAAGAAAAATCTGTCAGATTGCCATGTATTGTTTCCTACAGATGTTCTTCTACATTATATAACTCCTAGAGACTGGGTACTCCTTAAGACTTGAAAAACCATTGCCCTAAAAACCAGTTTCATCCTCAACAAAATGAGCCCTATAAAATCCTTTCAGTCACTCACTCCTCAGTTAAGCTAAACAGGTATCTGATTGGATCCAGATTCCACTGTATATTTTTTTGGACAAACCTTATTACCCTGGTGGGTTGTAGTGGCCCATAAACATATAATCAGAAGTCTTTCTCTTATTGTAGGAATACTTGCCAATGAAACTGCACTAGCCATAGCTGCCCAACAGAAAGGGCTAGAATTCCTAGCTAAAGAAGTATTAAACAAGAAAATTTCCCTAGACTATAAATGGCCAAACAAGGAGGTGTGTGTGCAGTGGCTAATAAATCTTGTTGAAACTCATCTAGGAACAATCACACAACAAGCTACTTGGATTCAAAAAGTATCTCTGGAAGTACAAAGTTTCAGACTATTAGAAAACATGTTTTCATGGATCCCAGCGGGAATGAGTTCTATTTTTGAGAGTCTGGTCAAGTAGGAATTATAATTATATGTATACTAGGACTCTTTTTCTTTTTCTAATATTTGAGTTATGTACTTGCTACTTGTCTCATATCTGTAAGTCTGCTTCCCCTGCCAAATTAATTCTTTTACAATAGGTGGCTGTCCAACCTGGAGCCTGTGAATATCTATAGTTAAAGCAAAACAGTTTCATTCTTCAAACCCTGACCTATGCCCTTTATTAGCAGGAAGCAGTTAAAGCAGTTATTACCCTGTTCCCTCAAGATTGAGGAATGTACAGCAAAAAGGTGGAAATTTGTAACGTGTAACCAACTCAAACCAGGTCTATTGCTTTTCTGTGGCTTAAGCTTTCTTACAGATGAAGCTGGGCCAAAATTTTGCAAGTCATGCAGCCTGGGCTTATGTGGTAGAAGAAGCTCTGAACTCCAAATAACACCTGGAATCAACGCTTCTCCCCATGGAACAAAAGAGTCCAGTAAATGACCAGAAATATCTCAAGAGTACTATTGCATGAAGTTAAATTGGAAATTCAATACTTCCTCAGTATGCCAAGGCTATTCAGTCCTGTCTATTGGTGCTTCAATATAATATGGACATTGGTTGATAAGTTTCAAAAAAATAGCAATTTTATGCATGAATAGAACTTGAGATGGGACCATTAAAGGCACTCTCCCTTCCTAATGACTAGTCTTTGGAGAAAATTTTCTTACAAGAGGAAGATGTGGCTCCTTAAAATATTGCACATTTTGAGTAATGTAAAATACATTTGTATATGGTTTTTTTCTGGTGCCTAGATTGTGGACATACGTGAACAAGGACCAAAGAGTCTGGGATTGGAATGAATATTGTATGGACATAGTCATAGAATGTACTTTTCTATGTTTCATTAAATTTTACTTACATGATTGGTATAACTAGGCAGTTGTTTTTGGTTGTGAAAGGGTTCTAATATTTGGTTTTAAATCTTGAATTGTTTATATTTATTCTGAACCATTCCTTTGGTTCAATTCAATTCAAATTGTACTTACTGATTGAATACTATACTTCTGATAATATTCTAGTCATTCCAAATGTATTTTAGTGTGTGTATGTGGTAAGAAGAAGGGTTAAAGAAAGCAAAAATTTGTGTACTTCTGACTTCTGTCTGAAAGCTGTTTTTATGTCTATTTCTTCTGTCTTGGATTCCATAAAGTTTTAGTAAAAGTTTCCCAAACAAAAATAACTTATAAAGACTCTTAAGTAAAGGAAATGCTTATTGATGCTATAGTTCAAGTTGGGTATTCTTAAACTGAAATTGGGTGGCCACAAAATTTTCTGCTTCTAGTATTTACTAGCCTTTGGGCTCTTCCTATGTCTGTATGCATGTACATGTTTTTATAAGTGTTTAGAAAGAACATAGGCTAGGATATATTCCTGAAATGAGTAATTCACTTATTTTTATATTAATGTTATCAATTATCTCAGAGCTGCTGAATGCTACAAAAAAATTTCAGGTGTGCACTGCAGGAAAACCTAATCAACTGATTTATTAAATATAGTGTACAGCATTTTATGAAAGACATGTGTTTCTGAAACTTTAAACTGAATTCCAGCAAAAGAAATCATACTGTGGATGTACTAGGGAATTCTTTACTTAAAGGAAACTTTAAGTGACTACACTTGGGAGGGCAGAATCTATTCATCATGTGAATATGAAACCCTCTTTCTCTAGTTTCAGTTCTTATTTTTGAATTTTGTATCATACTTATAATAATAGAACCAGACAAAAATGATTTTAGTGAAGTAATCTTTTAATTTTATTAGAATCAACATATACCTATGAAAGATGTGGTCTTATTCCATTAGGAACAATATCATAATCTGGCAGTGTTTCTTTAAAATATTTTTTAATTGACACATTATAGTTGCACATGCTTATAGGGTACAATCTGATGTTTTGATACATACATATGTTGTATAATGATGGGGTGAGGGTAGTTAATGTAATATCACCTCATGCATTTATCATTTCTTTGAGGTGGAACCACTCAAAAGTCCCTCATTTAGCTATTATGAAATATACAAAACTTAACTATTAAACATAGTCACCCCACTGTGCAATAGAACACCAGAGCTTATTCCTCCTATCTAATTGTAATTTTGTATGCATTGGTCAATTTCTTTCTGTTTTCCCTTCCCCCCACCCTTCCCCAGTCTCTGGTATCCACTGGTCTGTTCTCTCTGTCTCTATAATACCAAGTTTGGTTTTTTTCCTTAAGATTCCACATATGAGTGAGAGCATGTGGTATTTGTCTTTCTTTGCCTGGCTTACTTCACTTAATGTAATGACCTCCAAGTCCATCCACATTGCCACAAATGACAGGATTTTTTTTTTTTTTTTTTTTTTTATGGCTGAATGGTATTCTATTGTGTATATAGACCCCATATATATTTTTTTAAATCCATTTATCCATTGTTGGACACTTAGGTTGATTCCATATCTCGGCTATTGTAAACCAGCAGTGACTTTTAACCTAAGCTGAAAGTTATCTGGGATGAGGTAAAAGTGGGAATACAGTATATTGGAATCATGGTGGAAGTTCCAAAGCTCTCTCTGTATACGTCTCTGTCCTTTCCTCTCTTAGTCAGCCTAGTACTTCTCCACTTATGATTTGACTCTAACTAAGATTTGATTTTAGTTGTCTAGTGGCTAGAAGGAGAGGTAGGTACAGTTTCTGACAATGGCCAACATTGTTCTTAAAGGCACCTGCCTTATTACTGCAAAGAGGGGTTACTTCTGCCAGTTCCCAAGGTTGAGGGAAATCTAGTATGCAATATTCTCAGTTGCATCTACCCCTGTAACCTCAACTCAAATCCAAGGAACCCATTTCTTTCCTATTAGGGCTCCTGACATTGGTATAAGAAACTTTTCTAGGCTGAAAATTCCACTTCCTCTAATGTTATGCTTCTCCTATAATTAAGTCTCGGGACTGATCTTTAACACCTTTTGTCCTCTGACTACAGAAGATGAGAGTCTCTTTAAAAACTGGCAAGGAGGACTCTGACCTTCACCCTTTGTTTGAAATTGGTGGTTAATCAATGTGAGCCTATCATTTTTCTCCCTTCAATGCATCCAGAGTGTGCAGGAGCAGCCACTCAGTTCTGAGGTCCTGACAGTTTCCGTTTCCATTCTCCCTCCTTGCAAATGCCTAAGGCTCTGCACCATCTCCTGCCTTTTCTTCCGTCTCTGTGACATGCTACTTCATCACAGGGAATGTCTTGGCATTCCCACTGCCACAACATAGGAGAGAATCACAATGCTGCGCCCTGCTTCAGCCATGCAGTCTTCATTGCCGTTCTTCTAGCTAGTGGCCCCAATCCAGGATTTCATTCTCAGTGTCTGCTTCTAAGGACCAATTTATTATACCAATTGTCTCAAGGCAGGTTTGCTAGAAGGAAAACCTGATGCAGGGTTTCTTGGGCAAGTGTTATTGAGGAAGTTCTTGCAGAAAAAAATCTGCAAGGGAATGAAACAGGATAGGGGAAAGGAAGAATGCTCAAAAGATTGGATTTTAGAGAATATCTAGCCATACTTAGCCTGATTTCATGGGGAGCTCTGGGATAAAATTGCACCTCACATTGCGGCAAAGAGGACTGTCAGGCAATCACTGGCTACAGGCTAATCCCAGGCAGAGAGGTTGATACCACCCAGGCATGTTTGGATAAGGTGGTTTCCATAGGCTAAGCACAATTTCTCAGAGATGAGAAAGGTGCAGATGAGAGCTGATAGCAACCAATACCTACAGCAGCTGGTGGATATCATAAGGTAGAAAACTCTTTCCTCACTCATCCCAAGGCTCATGACTGACACCCCTACAACAAAGGATAGATTAACAAGAGAAAAGCATACAAATTTATTTAATATAATTTTATGTGATATGGGAGCCTTCAGGAATGAAACACCAAAGACCCAGGGAAAACTGTATTTTTATAGAAAGCTGTGCAGATGTATGATTGGAAGACAAAAGATTATAATCTAATGGTAATAAATTTGGAGGAACTTAGCAAGTCCTGTTTGTTCAGATTCTTCTTGGCCTCTGGGTATGGGGCAGGACTCCTCTGGAATGGGGGTCTTATGGTCTACTTTCAGCAGAGGTAGGCTACTAAATCCTTTTATGGCCTGCTTCATGGGAGAGAGGTAGGAAAAGGTCAGAGTGTGACCTTCTGGCTTCTGCAGTTTTCTCAATTTCCTTCAGCTTTAAATACTCAGTATTCCAAGGTGCCATATTTTGGGGGTATCATGTTCTGAACCCTGACAATATTGCAAAAGAAGCCCAGGCCATATGGAAAGACCATGTGGAGGCATGCCCATCTAAGGTCAGAACAGACAGCCAACATCACCTGCCAGACTTGGATGAGAGAGCCTTCAGATGATTCCAGTATCTAGCCTGAGTAGAAACAAGTTGTCTTTGTTCCCTATCCGAATTCCTGACCCACAGAATCCATGAGCATAATAAATAGCTTTGTCATTGAATTTTGCAATAATTTGTTGTGTGCCAGAATAATGGGAACAACTAAGTAACATGCTGTATATTATACTTATCCTGTTTATTGTCCCTCACTATAATGCACGCTCTATGAAGGCAGGAAGTCTTATGCATTTTGTTTGCAGATATGTGCCCAGACCTCCTAGACTGCCTACAAAACAATAGGCACTCAATAAGCATTTGTTAAATGAAAGAATGAAATGGAAATTTGTTTCTCATACTTCTGTGCTAGTTTGGTTGAACGTTAAATTCTAGGTTTAAAATAATTAAGCTCAGAATTTTGGAGACTTTTTTTTTTTTTTGCCTTCTACTTCCCATGGTGGCTAATGAATTTCCAATGACTTCTAATACTTATTCTTCTTGAGAAATCCATTTTCCCCCTGAATGTTTGAGACTTTACTCTTTATCCCTGGAATTCTAGAATTCTGAAATTTCACTATGTTAAAGGATTTTCTTTTTCTTTTTTTAGTTTAATCCCTTTGATTGACACTCAGAGGGTTCAGTCTAAAGATGCATGTCTTTTGTTTAGCCACAGAAGATAGTTTCTATCTTTTCTTTGATGACAATATCTTCTTTTCTATCATAAGGGCCTCTTAAGAGTTTCCTGTGTCAAAATACCTTAGCTGCTTCTTAGCATGTTTTCATTATCATTTTGTTTTCTAACTTGTGAAGAGCTTGTACAATTTCTCTCTAGTCTTAATTAATAATTAACGTCCTCCTTACTGGCACCCTTTAAAGAATCTTTCCTAAAATATTTACCTCAGGGCGAATATGCCAAAATCAATGCTTCAATTTTTGTTTTAGCTGGGACTAAATAGCCAATATTCCTGGCTTTGAACTCTTTTGTTTTTAAACCAAAGACAGCTACAGGGTGTTAAACTTTTTAAAATCTAGTCTCTGGTCAAATGTTATTTAGCTAATTCCTTTGGATGTTAACATTTCAAAGGAATGTGCATTTCTATGAAAGTGATTCCCTGGTTGGGAATCCACCCAGCCCACTTGGGGGAATGTTCAGAATCTTAACCATTTCATGGAAATTATCATGTCAAAGGGAAACCTACACCCCCATATTTATTGAAGCTCTATTTACAATAGCCAAGAAATGAAACCAACTACATGTCCAACAGTGGGTGACTGGATAAGGAAAATGTGGCATATACACAATGCAATACTACTCAGCCATAAGAAGGAATGAAATTCTGCCATTTGCAGGAACATGGATGAACTTGGAGAAAATTGTGTTAAATGAAATAAGCCAGGCACAGAAAGAGAAATACTGCATATCTTCATTCATAAGTGGGAGCTAAAAAAGAAAAAAAAAAAAAAGAAACAATAAACACAATAATACATTGAACTTTCAGAAGGAGAGAACAGTACTGTAGTTACTAGTGGCAGGGAAGGGAGAGAGGGAAGGAAGTTATGGAGAAATTGGTTAATGGACACAAAGAATGTGTACATTCTGTAATGACAAATATACCAATTACCTTGATTTGATCATCACAAATACTGAGAGTCAACTCTGTATCCCACAAATGTGTATAATTAATTATGTTTCAAAACAAAAGAAAAAAAAAGAATCTTGACCATACTAAATCAATACTTCAACACTGTTTCAAATCAATACTTCAATTAATAACCTTTGATCACCTCAAGACTAACTCAGGTCTTTGTTTTACTCTGAGTTTAGATTATTTCTGGAATTACTTATAATTCTACAGTACTTGGTCTGTAATTTCTTTTACTCTTGTTTCTCTATCAAGTCAATCAAATTTATTTTTTATCTTCCAGAATTCCTCACAATTTTAGGCTTTTCGGTGGTTTTATTTCTTATATTCTAATGCTGTAAATTATTTATCCTTTAAAAAAAAATTTTGTGTGTTTTGGGGATAATTTCTACTGAATCTTTTGTAAGACGAGACCCTACTGGGTGTGCTGGATTTGTTATTTTGATCCAATCTCTATTTAATCATAAATCCCACTACCAACTAGGTATTATTAGCCCCATTCTACAGAAAACTGGTGGAAAAATTCAGTCTTAGAACTGTATACATTGCATTATAATTTTTTTAAATTAAGAAATCCTCTTGGCAGACCTGTCATGAGGGTTCTTTGGTTGTGTACAACAGAATAATATTTGATATAGATCATGTCCCCCAAAGTTTTATGCATTAGTAGCTTGATTCTCACTGTGATTATTAAGAGGGTGGGGAATTCTATTATGGTAACTGAAAGGTGGGGCCTTGAAGAGGTGATTAGATTCTGAGGACCATGCCTAGTGAATGGATTAAAAATGGTGGTCATGGGCATTGTTGTGATGGCTTCAAAAGGAGAGTGCATGAGGAGCTCTCTCTCTCTTGCTTCCTCTCTCCCCATGTGATCTGCTTGTACCTGCTGGCTGCCCAGCTGCTTTCCACGATGAGTAGAAGCAGATTGAGACCTGTGCCACATAAATCTGTCCCAGAATTGTAAGCCAAATAAACATATTTTCTTTATAAATTACCCAGTTTCAGGTATTCTGTTATAAGTAACAGAAACGGACTAATACAGAAAATTGGTACCGGACAAATGGGGTGTTGCTTATAACAAAAAATGTGAAAACAGCTTTGGAACTGGATGTTGAGGAGAGGCTGGAGGAATTTGGAGGAACAGGCTAGAAAAAGCATGGATGCTGGTGAAAGTTTAGCAGACAAGAAAACCAGGGAAAGTTTAAAATGGTTTAGACACTGGTTAAATGGTGGTGAGCAGAATGCTCATAGAAATATGGACAGTAAAGACCGTTCTGAGAAGATCTCAGATGTAAATGAGAAGGGATTTATTGGAAGGGGCAAAGTTCACCCTTGCTGTGAACTGGCAAGGAACTTGGCTGCATTCCATTCATGCCCAAATGCTTTATGGAATGTGGAACTTCAAGATGCTGACCCAGGATACTTGGAGGAAGAAATTTCTAAGCAGCAAAGCTACTTTATGGTGGCAAAGGCATGATGTACAGCCAGAATTTAAAAGGGAAACGGAGCATAAAAATTTGGAAAATTTGCAGTCTGGTCATGGGGTAGAGAAGCAGAGAGCATTTTCAGGAGAAAAATGCAATGGTAATAAGAAAATTAGTATTAAAGAAAGGGATTATCAAGAGAAGGAGAAAAAGGCCGTGAAGGTATTGCAGAGACCTCTGGGGCCAACCCTTCCATTTCAGGCCCAAAGTCCTTGGGAGACAGAATGGTCTCGGGGAACAGGCCTGAGGTGCTGTCCATGGGCTCGCTGCCCAGGGCCACCTTGGAAAGCTGCTTCCAGCATCAGAACCCAGTTGCTTTGGCTGCTCCAGCTGTGGCTAAATTGGCTCTAAGTGTGGCTGGACCTGCAGTTTTGGAAAATACAAGCTGGACGGTTTGGCAGCATTTATGTGGTATTAGGTCTGCAGGCTTACATAATGCCAATGCTGTGGAGGCTTGGGAGCCTTCACCCTGATTTCAAAGGAATCAAAGGGGGCCCAGGAAGAGTCCTGTCTCAGGGGCAGATCACCACATAGAATCTTAGCTAGAGCGATGGCAAGTGGAAGTGGGGTTGGAGTTGCAGCAGAGAGACCTTATCAGTGCCATGTCTACTGGAACCATGAGAGTGGGATTGCCATGAGACCCTAGTCTTGTGAAGCTACCGGTGTGCAATGGCCTGTAAGAGCTGAAGCATGGCCAGAGACCAGGAAAGCCATGAAAGTGGAGCTGCCTGAGGACTTGGGGACCCAACCCCCACAGCAACATGCAGAGGATGCTGAGCATACAGTCAAGGTACATGATTTGTCAGCTTTGAGATTTTGTGCCTGCTCTGCTTGGTTTCAGACTTGCTTAGGACTTCTTACACCTTCCTTTTGGTCTATTTCTCCCTTTTTGAGGAGGAATATGTACCTTACATTTGTTCCACCATTGTATCTTGGAAGTAGATAACGTGTTGATTTCATAGATGGGACCTTGAGAATGTGGACTTTTGAGATGAAGCTAGTTAGGACTTTGGGGATGGAATGAATATATTTACCTGTGAGTAGGATATAAACTTTAGGGGCCTGGGCAGAATGATATGGATTGTGTTCCCTAAGTTTTATGTATTAGTAACTTGATCCCCACTGTGACTGTTAAAAGGGTGGAAAATGCTATAATGGTAATTGAAAGGTGGGGTCTTGAAAAGGTGGTTAGATTCTGAGGACAATGCCTAGTGAATGGATTAAAAATGGTGGTCATGAGCGTGGTTTCAAGGGCTTCAAAAGGAGAGTGCATGAGGAGCCATCTCTCTCTCTTGCTTCCTCTCTGCCCATGTGACGTGCTTGTACACACATGCTGCCTGCTGCTTTCTGTCATGAGTAGAAGCAGCCTGAGGCCCATCCCAGAGGCTGCTGTCACAGAATCGTGAACCAAATAAACATCTTTTCTTTATAAATTACCCAGTTTCAGGTATTCTGTTATACGCAACAGAAATAGACTAATATTACATTCTAGCTAAGTTATATGAAAAGGGAGTTGGTGGAAGAATGTGAGGTGGCTCAAAGAATCAGAGGAAAAAGTTGAAGAATCAGTCTCAAAAAGTCAAGATGGGAAAAGTCTAGGGATCTATGTGCACGAGTTAATGGACAGTCTATTGGGGGCATTTTAACAAGGAAGAATAGGCATAGATTCTTTTCAGGGTCTGTATTATTTTGCTGAGGATGCAAATTTCTGGAAGAAAGGTTCTGATTAACTTAGTTTGGTTTAAAGTTAGCATCTTATCGTTTCAGCGGGAGGGCTGAACACTTCTGCCAAGACTGACTCAGATGGGAGCAAAGCAGATGGCCAAAGCAAAATCAGTATGCTGTTAGCAGAAGAGGGAATTGATGCTGGGCAAGCAAAAGCAATAGAGCTCACTAGACATATAAACTCCTTGGAGTCATGGGCTTACTTAATTACTTAACATGCATTCTCAGAATTGAAGCTGTGCTAGAAGTACACTGTGCAAATCAAAACGAGGCTGCCCTAATTTGTAGAGCCATGTACTGTCAATACCGCACTTATTTTTATTTCCTACTGTCATTGCACTCTTTATATAACAGATCAAAGATTATTTTCTTGGATTATTAAGCAATGTTCAAGTAAGACTTTAACTATGTTTTCCTATTTATCTTTTGGATAGTGACCGAATAAATTATGTAGTAAAATAGCTCACAAGGCAAAATTTCAGTAATTAAGGCTATTTGTGGAAAGGTCAATCTAAATTAGAGATGTCTGTCTTATGGACTATTTTAATTTTAAAGATCTATTGTAATTAGAAGGATTACTGGCAAGAAACTCTTGCCAAATAGAATCTTTTAAGGTCAGTTTTAATCAAAGATACATTTGTAAGTAGCACATTCTAAATAGAGACATTAACATCCCTGAAGCTATTTAGTCACTTTATTCTTTTATGGAAGTCAAATACTTTATAATATCACTTTCAATTTGCTTTTTAAATGCTTTTTTTCAGCGCTCATGCATGAATTTCATTCTCTCCAGTTAGATGATAATAAATTTTAGTTGGTGTGTGCTGAGTATGTTAAGTTTGACTAGACTTGAACAGAAATTGTTCACAACAAAAATTAATAAATGTAATAAAATAATTAAACAAATAAACAATGAGCATCTACCCTGTGCTAGATACTCTTCTAGCTGCCGAGGATGTACTGGCTAATATGATGACATGTTCTGACTTCATGGAGCTTAGAGTCTAATTAGAAAACTGTTTCTCTATGTAACCAATTCTCTTCTTGCATTTAGAGTTTGATTATGATACTAAACAATTTTTTTATATATTCTAGAAACTCATCTATTACAAGGAAGTATGCAAATTAATAAGAAAACAAAACAAAGCAAACCAATCAAACATCTCTGTACCAATGTTGTTCAATCGAACATTCCGCATTGACGGAAATGTTCTTTGTATGTGCTGTCCAATAACATAGTCACTAGACATATGTGGTATTGAGCACATGAAGTACCTAGTGCAAGAGGAACTAAAACTTTAATTTAATTTTATTTGATTTACATTTAAATTTAAATAGCCACATATGATTAGTAACTGCCATATTAAACAGAATAGCTTTGCAACTCTAGGTCTTGATGCTTACCTTTTTATTTCTTAACTTTAAACTTCGTCCTTGGTACTGCATTCACAAAAATCAATAACGTTTGGTAGTCTCAACTTTGTTTCATATGCTCATAAATCTAGAAATGCTGGATTTATGCTACATTTTTAATTTTCAGAGAGAGATCCATACTAATGAGAGATATCAAGTAAGTACTTTTCCAGTGAACTGTGATTCCAATTGCTTGCTGTGAGGTAGATGGTGCTGCAATGCTGAAAAAAAAAACAAAACACATCTTCTTGTGTTAATTCATCTCAGAACCTTTGACCTTCACAGTGAATAAAATGCTTCACACTGTAGCTTTGCACTATGAAGAAGTGGAATTTAACGGAGCCAACACATACAGACTTAGATAAGTGCAGTTTTAAAAATTAATTAATTATTTTTTAATTGACAAATAAAAATGGTATATATTTATGAAATGAAACATAATGTTTTGATATATGTATACATTGCAAAATAGCTAAATCAAGTTAATTATCATATCCCTTAGCTCACATACTTATATTTCTTGTGGTAAGAACATTTAAAATCCACTCTCAGCAATTTTCAAGTATACTGTACACTGTTATTAACTATAGTCGCCTGATTGTACAATTGATCTCCTGAATTTGTTTCTCCTGTCTGACTGTAATTTTGTGTCTTTTAACCAACATCTTCCCAATTCCCCCTCCCCCGAGCCACTCACTGGTAAACACCATTCTTCTCTCTGTTTCTGTGAATTCAACTTTTTTGGATTCCACATGTAAATAAGATCATGCAGTATTTGTCTTTCTGTGCCTGGCTTATTTCACTTAACATAATGTATCTAAATATGGATATTTTGACAATATCCATATTGTCAAAAGTGATAGGATTTCCTGCTTTTTAAAGACTGAATAGTATTCCATTGTGTGTGCGTGCGTGCGTGTGTGTGTGTGTGTGTAATACACACACCACATTTTCTTTACCCATTCATTTGTTGACGAACATCTAGATACTGGATATATCCAGAGGAATAAAATCAGTAGGTTGACGAGATATCCGCACTGTCACGTTCATTGCAGCATTTTTCACAGTAGCCAAGGTACAGAGTTAGCCCAAATGTGTAGTTTTTTCTTAACTTTTAGATTTCTTCTTTATATAGACAGTATATCATGATGTGTCTCATGATTAGCTTGAGAATGTCTAATATCTTCCTCTTCTATAATGGGACAGTTCATATGCAAACTCCTTATGATGTATTCTTTACTTACTATTCCTTTTTTATTATTTTTAAATTTTTATTTTTTATGTGAAATTGTACATATGTAAGGTGTACATCATGATGTCTTGATAAACATATACATAGTGAACTGATTACTACAGTCAAGCTAATTAACATATTCATCTCGTCACATAGTTACCCTGTGTTTGTCTGTACATGTGTGTGTGCAATTGTGTGTGTGTGCAAGTGTGTGTGGAGAGAATATTTATGATCTACTCTCTTAGCAAATTTCAAGTATGCAATACAGTATTATTAAGTATGGTCCCCCAGGTTGTAAATCATATCTCTAGAACTTATCCTACACAACTGAAACTTTGTACATTTTGACTCACATCTCCGTTTTTCCCCACTGACCGTCTCCTGGTAACCAGCATTCCACACTTCTGTGCTTCTATGAATTTGTCTTTTTAATTTTTCTTTATATATATATATATATATATAATTGTTCAGCTTTATCGAGATATAATTGACAAATGAAAATTGAATATATTTACCTTGTACAATGTGATGTTTTGGTGTGTGTGTGTGTGTGTGTGTGTGTATATATATATATACACATATATATACACATTGTGAAACGATTACCACAAACCAGTTAATTAGCCTGTCAAACACCTCCCATAGCTATCTGTTGTGTGTGTGGTGAAAACAAATAAATCTGCGCTCTTAACAGATGTCAAGTATACAGCACAGTATTGTTAACTATAGTCACCATGCTGTATATTAGATCCCCAGAACTTACTCATCTTTTAACTGAAATTTTGAACCCTTTGATCAATATCTCCCTATTTCCCCTCCACCCAATTCTTGGCAGCCACCATTCTAATTCTAATTTTTGTGAGTTCGACTTATTTAGATTCCACATATAAATGAGATCATATGGGTATTTGTCTTTCTCTGTGTGACTTATTTCATTTAGCATAATGCCTTCAGGGTTCATCCATGTTGTTTCAAAAGCAGGATTCTCTTCGTTTTCATAGGTGGATATGAATTCCATTGTGCACGTATATCATAATTTCTTTATCCATTCCTCCGTCAACTGACACTCGGGTTATTCCGTGTCTTGGTTATTATGAATGGTGCTGCAGTGAACATGGGAGTGCAGATAGCTCTTTGAGAGACTGATTTCATTTCCTTCAGGTTTGAACCCCGGAGTGGGATTGCTGGATCAGATGGTAGTTCCAGTTTTAATTTTACAATGCTCTTAACATCAATGCCATAATTCCTAGAAACCCTGGCTCATGCATGATTGCATTTGGGAAAAAAATACCTCACTTTTGTGATCCCTCTGCCTCCTATACTTATGAGCCAGGGCCAATAATAGAAGTGTGGGAATGGTAAGAATTTTTCTTACCAAACAATTACTGTCTTTTTACTTTCTAATTATTTATGTGGATCCAAAGTAATCTAAGAATTCTAGGCAAATATATCCATCATTCTATCACTCTCCATATTAGCTTGATAGCATGTATATCTTCATCTTTTCCCTCAACAGCTCACATATGACTACTTATAACTGTTTTGTTTTGGAGGCATTTGGGATTTTTAGACTAGTAACACATTATTACATGCTGTCAAAAGCTTCTATTGATCTTTTAAAAAATCTTCTTTAATTTGTTCTTATCTCTGCTTGGCAACTGAATTTTAGATTACATGCCCACGCAAACACAAACACATAAACACCTGAATACACACACACACACACACACACACACACACACACACACACACACACACACACACACACACACACACTGATGTGATATTTCAACCCTGTGAAATATAAGACTTGTCTGCCTAGGGCTACAGGAATGTTGCCAAACAATCTCACTCCTGGTGTTTCAAGTACTAAGCCTAGTTCTGTTGCTCAAGGTTTAGCAGTGTCACATGACTTTGATTCCTCAAGTGGAATGCAATATGAGACATCCTTACAGCTCTATATTGCTTTCCACTTATGATTTCTCTTTTTCTTCATAAATATAGGACTGCCTAAATAGAATACCGGGAGATTGAAAAATTGTCTGTTCATAGTTTTTCAATTTGCGTGCTCTCTCTCTCTCTGCTCACTCATATGTGCATGCACAGGCATAGTGTAAGGGTTTATAACTTTAGTTTTTAGTGAAACAAAAGTAAATTCACGTCCTCTATGACAAAAGGATTTAGGATATAATATAATGAGTGTCATAAAACAAAACAAAATAAAAACACATAATTTGAAATGTTTGGAATATTCATGAGATTAAATCTAAGAAATATATAATGCAAAGTAATTTTGGTCTTTTAATTTTTAATTTCCAGTAAAAAATATTCTTAAAAATGTGATTTATTTACATAGGCTCTACTTGTAGCAAATATTTTAACTTTATTGTGCATTCAGTAAGACATGGAAATGAGCAAATTTCTTGGAATTATGAACTGTAAGAGATGACAAAACTCTAAGAATTATCCCATAAATGAGGAAATTGAGGTGAAGGCAGATTAAATAACTTGCTTGAAATTTTATATTAAGTACAAGACAGGCTTTTGGGTGATGAAATAAGTTTCACATCATGTCTCTTCATTAGAGGTATAGATTGTAAAATTTAGTGACTTATTCTCTCTTTCTCTACACTCTGTACCTCAAATTTATAGTATTTTTTAAATAATTTTTAGTCTTATAAGCTAAATATGTTTTTAATGTACTAAATGGAGAGATTCAAGACTTACTTTTTTAAGCATATTGGCACCAAAATGTATATTCTTAGCTTGGTTCCCTCATATTGTACCTATGATAAATCTAAGCCCACATAAATAGTGATTAGCAAGCAATGATTATGACTAGGAAAAAATATTTTAATTTTCTAAACTCCTTGGATTTGTGAGGCTCAAAGTGTTTTGTTGAGTTATATAGGGGATTTTTAAAAAAATGTAATAGCCTGCCTATAACTTTGAACTCTTGCATTTTCAGCTGCAATTATACTACTTCTCCAGTCTGAGAAGACAGATTGAAGAGAGACACAAAAATAATTTAACTTTGTAGTCAAGTACTAATGGCACTTAGGAAATATAGACTGTTTGTGAATGGGTCAGAGAAAATAAGATTTAAAGTATCATTATACAGTTTCTCATTTTCTCTTTAAAAGACAATCATGTAGGTTATTCACAGGACAATGCTTATCACATTATAATCATCTGAAAACAGATGCAACTGGAAGAACTGATTCCTGGTTAGTTTTAAGGTCAGGGGCTGCACTTGGCAATTTTACTACAGTAATAATCACATGATTGAAGATAGAGGCACTTAACATTGCCACCAGTGAGGATCTCCTGCCTATATGCAATCAAGCTATTATCAAAAAGACAAAGAATAACAAATGCTGGTGAGGATGTGGAGAAAGAGGAACCCTCCCGCACTGTTGGTGGGACTGTAAATTAGTATAGCCACTATGGAAAACAGTATGGAGGTTTCTCAAACAACTATAGATAGAACTACTATATGATCCAGCAATCCTGCTGGTGGGTTTATACGCAGAGGTATGGAAATCATCATGTTGAAGAGATATCTGCACTCCCAAGTTTATTGCGGCTCTATTTATCATAGCCAAGATTTGGAACTAATCTAAATGTCCATTGATAGACTATTGGATAAGGAAAACGTGGTATATACAGACAGTGGTATACTACTCAGCCATACAAAAGAATGAAATTCTGTTATTCACAGCAACATCGATGAACTTGCAGAAAATTATGTCGAGTGAAATAAACCAGGTACAGAAAGAGAAATATCATATGTCCTGACTCATAAGTGGGAGATAAAAAGTAAATAAATAAACTAAAAAGACAGAAAGGAAGGAAGGAAGGAAGAAAGAAGCAATCACAGTAATAGGTTGAAATTTCAGAAGGAGAGAACAGAACTGGGGTTTTTAAAGGGAGAAAAGGGGGAAGGGGAGGGAGTTAGGGAGAAATTGGTTAATGGACACAAAGAATGATTAAGTTTTATAATGATGAATATGCTAATTACCCTATTTGATCATCACATATTGTACACAGATATTGATATTCAACTCTGTACCCACATATATGTATAATCAATTATGTTTCAATAAAAAAAGAAAGAAGAAAGAAAAAGAAGTCAATTGTTAGTGGCCTTATGTTTAGGCAGTTGACAACATGGAATGTTTAGAAGGGTGGCTATAAGTGACTCTCTAGGGAAAGACATACTGTGATTGGGATAAGAGATGATAAACTGTAGGATTTTTGAAATTCATCAAGAGTGATAAATTGTCTTTTCCCATTTGGATTTGTATATTAATCTGTTTTCTGTTACTGATAACAGAATACCTGAAACTGGGTAATTTATAAAGAAAATGAAATGTATTTCTTTTTGGGAGGTTGGGAGGTGGAGGTCCAGAGGGTGAATCTGGTGAGGGTCACCTTCTTGGTGGGGGGTCTGTACAGAGTCCCATGGTGACACAGGCAATCACATGGAGAGAACAGCATAAGCAAGAGAGCTCACCTGCTCACTTGTACTTAGAAAGCCATCAGAACCACTCCCTGATAACCAGTTAAACCATTAATCCATTCATGAGGGCAGGGCTCTCATGATCCAATCACCTCCTAAAGGACTTACCTTTGAAACACCATACATACTTGAATTTCCCACCCTCTTTACACTGTTAACAATGGGGGTCAAGTTTCCAATATATGGAATTTGGGGAGACCCAATCAATCCATAGCAATTTGTTAGCAGGTGATTTGTCTTCTAATTTCAAGCTCTGGCATTTATCATTTCTAGCTGCCATTTTAGTGCATGCTCATACCAATATGACAATATAGTGCATGCATTCTCACCGAGAAGAGAGATCATAGCCTTCTGAACAACACACCAGTTTAGGGTAAATCCAGGTTCTTTCATTTTGTAAGTATGTGACATTAGCAAATTACCTTTCTAAGACATAGGTTACTTGTGTCAGTTGTAATAAGAACATATACATTGTGATAATTGTGAAGAATACATATGCAAATATATGTAAAACATTTAGCCTAGCAATGACTCTCCAAAAATAGAGGAAATCCTCAGGTAAGTGTGACCAAAGATGGACTATTTCAGATTCGTTTCTTCTTTGCTATTCTATGATTTTCCTAATTCTCAAGTGGAAGTTAGTGCCACATTTTCATGTCTATTAGCTATAGTTTGTACTATCTATCTGACTATATTTTAATTAACCGCTAAGAATATTGAAATGTTTATGTCATCCATCATTCTCAATTAATTATTTCATTGCTTCATTGCCCTTATAAAACCTTAAGTTAAAAGAAATAATTTTTAAGACAGATATTGAGACCAATTCAAACCAAATGACCATTTCAATAAAAATCATTGTATTGACCAGACTGTACAGGTCATGTCAGGCAGTGTCCACCCTTCACAAAGCCAACTGAATAAGGCTTATTGCTTTTTAAAGTTGATAAAGATTTGCAACATGTTACACTTGCTTTGAGAATTATCCTGGTTGCTGAACACAC
This sequence comes from Cynocephalus volans, assembly GCF_027409185.1. Classification (NCBI taxonomy): domain Eukaryota; kingdom Metazoa; phylum Chordata; class Mammalia; order Dermoptera; family Cynocephalidae; genus Cynocephalus; species Cynocephalus volans. Next base: position 152,368,496 of record NC_084464.1, on the reverse strand, counting down.
TAACACGCAACTGCTCCCTTTTTGAAGGCAGCGTCATGATGACCATACTATATAGACTAGTAGTTGTGGAGTCACTAGTTTAATTTGATTTGATTTAATAGTAACTGATAATTTCCAGTTGTATGAGCCTGGGCAAATCACTCAACATCTCCAGCTTCAACTTCCTCATTTGTAAAAGTCTTGTTCTGAGAATTAAATAAGATTATATACATAAACTTCCTGTACAATGTTTGACACATAGTAAGTACAAAAAATGGTACCCATTTTTAAAATCTTTATTGAGACAGAAATTACATATGATACAATTAATATAAATTTGGATGCATTTGAAGCATACATTTCAGTGATTTTTAGTATATTATAAGAGTTGTGCAGCCATCACTGTAATTAATTTTAGATCATTTTTATCACCCCAAAAGAAGCTCTCATGCCCATTAGTAATTACTCCCCACTTTCTCCCTTAGTGTCTACCCTTTCCCCTCCCCAAGCTCTAAGCAAGCACTGATTTATTTTCTGTACCTATAGAGTCAACTATTCTGGGCATTGTTTATAAATAAAGCCATACAATATGTGTTCCTTTGTGATTGTCTTCTTTTGCTTAGCAAAATGTTTTTAAGGTTTGTTCATCCATGTTGTATAATGTATCAGTACTTCATTTCCTTTTATTCTCAAGTAATATTCTATTGTACAGCTATATCAAATTTTGTTTATTCATCAGTGTATGGACATTTGGGTAATTTCCACTTTATGCCTGTTAGGAATAATTCTGCTATGAGCATTCACATATAAGTTTTTGCGTGGACACATTATTTTTCAGTTGATCATACATATTCATGGGTACAAAGCTGACATCACCACGTATACCCAAGATGTGATGGTCAGATCAATACTATCAGCATGCCAATTACCACAAATTGCAGTTATTCCCCATGTTCTTCACTCAGTTAATCCCAAACCACCCTCCCTCTCCCCCCACCACAACTCTTGGTCTGTTCTCTCCCTCTGCTAGTCCAACACACTACTGTGGTCTTTCTTTCCTTCTTTCTTTCTCTCTTAGCTCCCACTTATGAATGAGGACATGTGGTATTTTTCCATCTGTGCCTGGCTTATTTAACTTAACATTATTTTCTCCAAGCTCATCCATGTTGTTGAAAATGGCAGAATTTCATTTTTTTTATGTGGAGTAGTATTCGATGGTGTATATATACCACATTTTCCTTGTTCAGTTGTCCGTCGATGGACATTTAGGTTACATCCATGTCTTGGCTATTGTAAACAGAGCTGTGATGAACATTGGGGTACAGGTATTCCTTCGATGTGATGATTTCCATTCCTTTGGGTATATACCCAGAAGTGGGATTGTTGGATCATATGGAAGATCTATCAGTAGTTGTTTGAGAAACCTCCATATTGTTTTCCATAGTGGTTGTACTAATTTACAGTCCCACCCACAGTGCAGGAGTGTTCCCTTCTCTCCACACCCTCACCAGCATTTGTTATTCTCCATCTTTTTGATTATAGTTAACCTAACTGCGGTGAAGTGATATCTCACTGTGGTTTTAATTTGCATTTCCCTGATGATTAGTGATGTTGAACATTTTTTAAAGTATTTGTTTGCCATTAATTGTATGTCTTCCTTCAAAAAATGTCTATTCAGCTCCTTTGCTCATATTTTAATTGGTTTTTTTTTTTACTATGTAGTTGCTTGAGTTTCTTGTTTATTTTAGATATTAATCCCTTGTCAGATGTATAGCTTGCAAATATTTTCTTCCATTCTGTAGGCTGTCATTTCAATCTGTTGATTGCTTCCTTTTGCTGTGCAGAAGCTTTTTATTTTGATATAATCCTGTTTATTTATTTTTTCTTTGGTTGCTTGTGCTTTTGGGGTCTTGTTAATAAAGTCTTTGCCAAGTCCTACTTCCTGAAATGTTTCCCTTATATTTTGCTTTAGTAATTTTACAGTTTCAGGACTTATACTTCAGTCTTTAATCCATTTTAGTTGATTTTGGCATATGGCAAGAGGTGCAGGCCTGCTTTCATTCTTCTGCATATGAATATCCAATTTTCCCAGCACCATTTACTGAAGAGGCAGTCTTTTCCCCAGTGTATGTTTTTGCTGCCTTTGTCAAAGATCGGTTGGCTATAAGTCTGTGGGTTAATTTCTGGGTTCTCTATACTGTTCCACTGGTCTACAATGAGAACTACAAATCACTACTGAAAGAAATTACAGAAAACACAAAACTATAGAAATACATTACACATTCTTGGATTGGAAGAATTAACAATGTGAAAATGTCCCATACTACCCAAAGTAATCTACAGATTCAATGCAATCCCCACCAAAGTACTAATGACATTCTTCAGAGAAATAGAAAAAACAATCCTACAGAACAGCAAATGACCCTGAATTGCCAAAGCAATCTTGAGCAAAAAATAAATAAATAAATAAAGCTGAAGGCATAACACTACCAGACTTCAAATTATACTACAAAGCTGTAGTAAGCAAGAGAGCATGGTACTGGCATAAAAATGGACAGGTTTTTATTTCTCTTGTGTTTGTACCTAGGAGTAGAATTGCTAGATCATATGGCAACTCTATGCTTAATATTTTGAGGAACTGCCAAACTGTTTTCCAAAGTGCTTGCATCATTGGAACCTATTTTTGATATCGTGAGGATTATAAAGAATTCTCAGATGAGAATAAAGGTGAGATTGCACTAGATTTGAGGTGATTCTATAGCTGGATTAAGAGATGTATCCTCAGACATCACCTGAGAGATACCAGTCTTCCTAATGCCTGCTAGAGGGGCTTGGTGAAAGTGAGCTGGTACTAAGCGACTTTTTACTTTTATTTCTAACTCTTAGAAAAATAACATTCAGCCCCTAGAGAGCCAGTTTTAGAGTTAGGAGAATATTATTGGCTTTAAAGAAATTTAGGTTTTTGGACTTTAAAAATTAACTTATGACATCAAGGAAGTATCAGAAAGCTAAAACATATAATTGCCTTTTATTAAAATAAGTACCAGTAAGGTGGCAAAATAATATTTTAGAAATGACTTTTTGATTTCTAGACTGTGGTACCAAGTGAAAGAAAAACAAAGCTAAAAGATTTTAGCAAAACCAGCATGGTGGTAGCAGTCTAGAGGGGTTTGGACACAGAACTATTATAAGGACATGGAATAACCTGCTCACTTTTAAGTAATTTATTTTGTATGATCAGACAGCTCTGCATTTGATATGATTATTACTGAGTCAAGTGCAATTCATGTCATTTACATCCCCAATTTACTCAATAGTCTGGAACTCAGACGGAGTACTTTGTTAAATCAGTAATTTTCCCAGCAGTGACAAGGTTTGTTAATTAAGTAAAAGTTACTTATATTTAAAGACATGTGGTTAAAGACCACATGTTATTGTTATAGGTTATAACCAATGCTCTTTAAAACTCTTTCATCTAGTGTTAGAGACATCAGTCAACTTTGTTTTTCATAGTGCTGTGTTATTCATTCTAAGATCAGAAATAAATGTTTTAATCATGTTCACTGCCTGTTATTTACTCTTATAAAACAACTCATTGAGTTGAATTGGTGTGAAAATATGATGAAGTTCAAAAACCAAGCTCAGAAACCAGATCAGGTAATTGGCTAAAAACCTTCCACCCTCTCTCTACTCACTCTATCAGTCTGTATGTAGTGAGTTAAATTCCCACAGTGATTTAAGGGTCATTGGACACCTTCACTGCATTTTTCTTTATAAAGAAATATGCACTTGCAAACGACTTTCATGCCATCTGCAAAGAATGGCTAGTAGAGCCTGAAGCAGAAGAAAGTACACCATGTGTTTTTATTTTAGAGTAAATAAGCAGAGCAGAGCAGGGTGAAAATAACTAGAGGATAAATGAATGCACACACTCATTTAAGCAGCAGTGAAGTCTGTTAGTTCTTGTGGTGTGCTATCACTCAAAGGTGGGTAATTTCAATTGAAGTGAGTGTTTGTATTAAATAAGGAAAGTAGTTGACAGACCAAGCAATCCATTAATGTCATGGAACAAAAGAAAATTATATGCTCTGCACAAAATATTTTTGAAAAGGTAATCTAGGCCACAAGCAATTTTGATAATGCATTATACATTCCAGAGATTTTGCCATCTCATGTACTATAGCCATGGCCACAGCTACACATCAGTGGCATATGTGGGAGAAACTCTAGTAATATCAACTCTAGAGCCACAAACTTTTCAATATCTAACTCATGCCTCAAGAGAGGTTGATAAGATAGTGTAGTGAATTGAATTATGTCCCCCCAAAACTCATTGAAGCTTTAATTGTGTCCACCAAGTTTTATGTATTAGAGACTTAGCCCCCACTGGGACTGTTAAGAGGGTGGGAAATCCTATTATGGTAATTGAAAGGTGGAGTCTTGAAGAGGTCATTAGATTGCAGGACCATGACATAGTCAATGGATTAAAAATGATGGTGTGGTTCTGAGGGCTTTAAAAGAAGAGAAAGGAGAGTCTCTCTCTGATCTCTCATTCTCTCTGCTTTCTCTACTCTCTCAGCTACACCATTTTGCAATGTGATACCCTGTCATCACCGAAGTCACCACCAAACAAAGCCTTTACGAGATGTGTTCCCTGGACTTTGGACTTCCTAGCCTCTGAAACTGTAAGCAATAAACTTCATTTTCTTTATAAATCACACAGTTCTGTGTATCTTGTTATAAACAACAGAAATGGACTAATACAGGTAGGAATGTACGAATATACCAACACTTATGAAGTCACTGCTGCAATTAAAACCCAGTGAGGTGTAGTAACATCTGGAGTACAATTATAGGCATACAAATAGTGGTACAGCATCCAGGACTTAACAATGGTACCATTAATTTAAAAGGGGAAGTAAAAATCATTATACACTGTTAGGTAACAGAGAAAACAAAAATAATGACAAAATTTGGAAAAGATGGATCTTACTTTGGGTGGCTGGAAACATGCAGTGCTGGTATTATTTCCCTCTGATTTGTTGAAACATGAAATTAACTAAAGCAAAAATCAAAACACTACCATCAGCATTCCCAAGACAGCCCTACGTATTCATCGATTATTATAATTTAGCCTGCAAATGGGCACAGTTTGGTGAGTTTAAGTCTGTATTCTATTGACCATAATACAACTATAGATGTCTTAATCTTAGTAGTTGTGAAGTCAGAGGAAGGTTGCTGGGATCTTCACATGGTGAATTTGCTGAGTGTCAAGAGATGTCACCGAATAGGCCACTCCCAGGGGCTCCATCAGAGATACTTTCAGTGGTGGTTCTGCGTGTTCCTTGGGGGAATAACTTGGCAACTGACTAACTTAGAGATGAGCAGTAACTCCACTTTTACTCTGATGTCCTATGACATAAAAACCATGTTCTCAATTATAGTGTACGAAATTCACCTGTTAAGTATGTTAATGTTTGTAGAGCACTTAGAACAATGAGTGGCACAGCATATGCAATGCATGTGTTTGCTGAATAAAAATAAAACATTTTCATTTTCAAAACTCCCAGCAAATAGTAAACTTTGTGTTAAAAATTTTACAAGTACAGAACAGCATATGGGAGGAACATAGTCCACTGTTTATCAGATCCTCAAGTAAATACTGAGATGTGGCCCATTGATAATTCACCACGACTTACTATATTTGAAATGCGAGAAGACACAGTACACGACAGAACAGTTAGCAGGCCCAGTGGGACAGTTTCCTTTAGCAATTTTTTTCAGGGCATCCTTAGTATTCTGCACTTATCTTTAAACATGACCATTTAATTCACGATGACAAAGCATGACGTTGACTTCTTGGATCAATGTTTTGTTCACAAATCTGTTACCTATATCTGAGACAAACACAGAGCCATTGCTAGAAGTAACAATCTCTGGAAATTCATATTCATAAATAACAGATACCGAGCTATGTGTCTTGTGGCAGACAGTCAAAGTAAAGAAGTCCCTTCTCTAAATATTCTTACAGAATAAAGCAGAATTTATAACCAAGTTTCCTTGTTTGTATCTCATAAAATGTCATCCTAAACCACCTAGCAAGGATAGTCTAGAACTCACCAACCATTTCATCATCATGATCAACAAATATGGAACTAAACGTGAATTCAAGTCATACAAGGCTAAATATACATAGTTTTGTAAGCACTTCTTTTTTCACTTACAAGACTTTTGTACATCCTCTTTTTTTAAAAAAAACATAGGCTTTATTTTAGCAGTTTTATGTTCACAACAATATTGAGTAAAAGATACAGAGATTTCCCATATACGCCCTGCCTCTCCATGCATTCATAGCCTCCCCCATTATCAATGTCACCCACCAACCTGGTACATTTGTTACAGTTGACAAACCTACACTGACACATCATTATTACTCAAACTTTGTAGTTTACATTAGGGTTCACTTGTTGTACACTCTGTGCATTTGGACAAATGTATAATGACATGTATCCAACATAATAGTATCATACAGAATAGTTTAGCTGTCCTAAAAATCCCTTCTTTGTCCTCCGCCTGTTCAGTCCTCTCTCCCCTTAACTCCTGGCAACCACATATTTTTTTACTGTCTCCACAGTTTTGCCTTTCTCAGGATGTCATATACTTGGCAACTTTTCAGAATGGCTTCTTGATTTAATAATTTGCACTTACGTTTCCTCCATGTCTTTTCATGGCTTGATGGCTCATTACATTTTAGTGCTGAATAATGTTTTATTGTCTGGATGAACTAGAGTTTATTTATCCATTTACCTCCTGAAGGACATCTTGGTTCCTTCCAAGTTTTGGCAATTATAAATAAAGCCATATAAAGATCTGTGTGCAGGTTTTTGTGTGGACATGGTTTTTAACTCCTTTGAGTAAAAACTGAAGAGCACAATTGCTGGATTACATGGTAAGAGTATGTTTAGTTTTGTAGAAAACTGCCTAATGGTCTTCCAAAGTGGCTGTACCATTTCACGCTCCCACCAGCAATGAACTAGAGTTCCTGCTGCCATATCCTTGCCAGCATTTGGTGTTGTCATGACATCCTCTTTTAAAACATCAGACTTGGCAATCAAATTTACCATGTCATTGATTTGAGAAGTTATCAAGGCAATCTGATTAGTTGACTTGTCTTATCCTCTCTGACTGCTTCATGTGCAGCTCTTCAGAAGCTGTGAATTTCGTTCAAGAATATAATACTATCTGACAGGAAAGCTGTATGCTTCCTTACGGAAATCAGTTCTTTATAATAGCTCCTAGGGTGAGTTTACCATGGAATGATGCCATTGTTAAGGGGTGCGACATCCATCATAGTAATTCATTAATGTAACATTTATTCAAATAAATATTAATGGAGGATACAATGATGAGCAAAAATGTCATAGTCTCTCTCTTTAGGAGCTCACAATTTAATGAAAAAGACAGGCTTTAATCAAATAATTACACCAATAAACCTGTAATTAAAAGTACGATAAGTTCAGGGAAGAATCATGCAGGAAGTTAAGAATGTTTATAAAAAGCACACCTGACCTAGTCTGGCAGAGTGTGGTACGTGGCAGGGGAGGAGGGTGGGTCAAGGTCAGGGAAGGCTTCCCAGACAGAGTAATGATTGAGCTGAAATCTGAAGCGTGAGAAGCAGCTAAATAGCAGATACTGTGCTACTTTGCCCAGATTCTCTCTTCGGAGCCTGTGCACCCGTCCCCCAGTCATTGAGAATAGTGGCTTCTCACGGTTCACAGTTGTGCCCTTCTTCAGAAATCACCCCCAGCCTCAGGGAAGTCATGGTTATGGCTCTTCCTTCTTTCAGGGGCATCCATGGTCAATGGAAAATGTGGATGTGCCAGTGTCCTGCCTCTTTATCTCTATTTGAGACAACTCTGATGGAACGTCCCAGTTCCAGATCTTCCCTTAGGATTGTCTGAGGTCTCAGTTGCAACTACACTGTAGATCAGCTTTTTTCTCTGCCCAGTCATGCTTTCTTGCAGCTGTACCTCCTAAGATCACTTCCCAATAAATTTCAGCACATAGTTTTCTGCCTCAAATCTGTTTCCAGGTTGCCCAACTGAAGGCAGTTGGTAGTTGTGGTCCTAGGAAACTAAACCCCAAATGGAATTCTGGAGATGGATCACTTGCCTGCTTTCCAGCAATGATGACTTATCACTGGTGGCAGGAGTTTTATGGGTTGCCCCTGGCATGCTGTAGTAGTGCAATCATTAAAATGTTCACCCGTGGTGAACTGGGCTAAGATACTGGTGGAAGGAGATGCAGTGACAGATGTGTTATTTTTGGTTCCTAAAAGAGAAAATGGGAAGTGATAAGGACTATAGAATTGGGTTATCAAGTTCCATCGATTCATTGAAAAGAGATAATTACAGGCTCAGATTGATCAATTACATATTTTAGGCAATATTCAAAACTGGAGAGCCCTAATATCTTATAGTCAGAGGGTAAAAATATAGAGGGCTCTGGTCAGAACTTAGAAAAGGTTGAATTCTGAACCCTCGAAGTTCTCCTCACCAAGGTCAGGGACCTAATAAAAAAGGAACAGAACCCAAAGATAAGAATTTTGGAAAACTCATGGATTCCTACTACCTTGCAGAACTGGCCAACTCTCTTTTGTTAGAAGATAGGTCCCTCGATCCCATCCTCCTACCCATAACTTTGCTTGAAGGTCATGTAGAGGTTACAAATGAAGTAGACATCTTAAAGGATAATGCTTGTCCCCAGTCAAGACCTACTCCTACTTCCCTTCCTCACAAGGTTATGCTGGAATTTGATCAAAACAGGTCAAACTCCAGCATAAACTGATGAGATGTGCTGGACTACTAAGGGAAGAGAGGTACTACAGGCCCATAGAGCTGCAGGATCTGCTAACATGCACCAGCAAGAGCTGGAAGAGTATGCGGGGGAGAGGACTCTGATGATGTTGGATCAAAGGGAAACCTATTGATATGGGACCCTTTTCTCTGATACAGGTTTTAGCATGCTGATAAACACTCTGAAAGATGCCTCATAGAAGTTTAAAAAAGTGATGTCTCATACTAAATGAAGTGAAGATGACAGAACTGTCAGGGCATACAAAGGAAGAAGAGATCAAAAGGCTCAGAAAAGCAGGTATACTGGAGTAGAAACCTACTTGTTAAGTCCTGCAAGAGGACATCCTATTTACCAAAAAGATTCAGAATGTTCTGGTGAGAGGGGAAGAACCATTGTTGAAAAACTCTGTGGCGACTTTCTTCTGTAGACCAGGCCTGAGAGTAAGAGATATTTTTACAGAACTAGACTCCCTAAAAATAATGGTGATGATGTTTCCAAATAATATACTCCCAACAGTCATTAGTCAGAAGCTGCCCTCTGGGAAAGGACATAAACTTGATCATTACAGCCCCATAAGTCCAGGTACACTAGCACTTAACTGACAGCTCCCTGGCATGGAAAATATCACTAGTATTTCCTGGAAGACAAAGCAATAACTAGACTAGGAGAGATAAAATGGAATGCCAAAATTAAAATAAAATATTGGGGTAACTGGCCCTGTGATTCTATACTGTGTTTTACTGCACTGATATTATTGGGCAGTACCCAAAGTCAAATTACACTGTCCCTGAGATATGAAGAAAATTAGAAAGTAGTCCTGAAACATGGCAGGGTACCTTTAGTGTCTCAGCAATCTAAGGTTCCCTCAGCATTTGGTCTCCTGGAATACTGTTTGCTTTACCTCTACTTTCTCCAAGCACCCTGGTCTTTCTCTGCACAGGACAATGTATTAGTCCATTTTGTGTTGCTATGACAGAAATACCTGATACTGGGTAATTTATAAAGTACAGAAGTTTATTTGGCTTATGATTTTGGGACAATTGCATCTGGCACAGGCCTCAGGCTGCTTCTACTCATGGCAGAAAGTGGCAGGCAGCTGGCGGGTACAAGCAGATCACATGGTGAGAGGAAGCGAGAGAGAGAGAGGAGGTGCCAGGGTCTTTTTAAACAACCAGCTCTCATGGGAACTAATAGAGCAAGAACTCACTCGTTAATTCCCCCTCCCCCAGGGAGAACATTAATCCATTCACGAGGGATCTGCCCCCATGACTCAATCAGTCTCCAACACTGCCACATTGGGGATCAAATTTCCACATGAGTTTTGGAGGGGACAACACAACCAAATCTATCAGTCAATAAACATTTCCTGCAGAATTATCAGACAATTTTAACTTAGCATTTTGCTTTAAGGCAGCACCTAGTCCTTTAGGCTAATATTTGAGGTGGATCAATACAGTTCCTTTATGGCCAACAACTTCATGCCTATAGACTTAATATGTAAAACCGCTTTCTAAATGGCCTATTTTGTAATGCTAAAATTTGTTCCTCTTTCAAATATTCTACCCCGGGGTTAAAAAAAGAATCTTTGACAATGTCATCATGCAGATAAAATCTCCTAGGCTGACACCTTGTTCAGTGAGACAGGGAGAGGTCAAAGATACTTTGGTGATTTTGAGCCTCAATTGTGGACAGAGGGGAATCTTTGGAGAAGGACAATAGCAGAGAATAATTTATATTTCCAGAAACCATGCATACAAGAGAATATGGGGTGAGATAGTTTTACTCAAAATTTGAAAAAAAAATCAGCTGTTCTGTTTTCTAGCCAGCTTTGTCCCATGTTCCTGCTCTGTCTGTCCCTGGGTTATAGAATACACATATGTATTTAGCATCTAAGAAGCAACAGCTACATCTTGCTCCTAACGAATTTCACTGAACTTCTTGTCATAGATGTATATGGAAACACTGCACAAATTCAACATATTTTGGACACTATCCATGTACCAACGTATTTATTGGTTAGTAACTCCTATGCTATTTTGTTTAATTTTTCAAAACAACGCTATGGGGCAGGAGCCATGGGCAGCACCCACCACCTGACAGAAGGCAGGAACATGCATGGTGTGCCTGGAAGGGGCTGTGGGCAGTGCCCTCCCACCCAGCAGAAAGCAGAAACATGCCAAAAACACAGCTTTCATGTGGATGGCACACCACAGCCACTGCTATAGACATGGCAGCTGCAAAAGTGCCTGAACACCACAGTAGCAGTCACAGCCACTGTGAAGGCAGCCTGCAAGCCACTCGACTGCACTGACAGAGGAGTGTTACCAGCAGAGACTGGAAAAAGAAGAGCAAACTCTTTATCCTCAAAGCCCACTCAAAAGTAATAAAAGAAGCAACTGCTCTTTGAGATGGCCAGACATCAGTATAAATATACTAGAAATAAGAAAAATCCAAGAAAATATGACATCACAAAAAGAATCGAGTAATTCTGAAATAACAGGCCCTATAGAGCAGAAAACCTTTGAAATGACTGAAAAGGAATTCTGAACAACAATCTTAAGGAAACTCAATGAGATACGAGAAGACTCAAACACCATAAGGAAATGAGAAAAAAAAATACAGGATAAGAAAAAGGAAATTTGTAAAGAGATTAATACCTTAAAAAAGAATGTAACAGAACTCATGGAACTGAAAGATTCATTTGATGATATAAAAAACATACTGAGAGCTTAGTTCAGCAGCAGACTAGAACAAGCAGAAATAAGAATTCCTGATCTTCAAGACAGACTTTTCAAAATAACCCAGGTGGACAAAAAAAGGAAAAAAGAATTAAAAAAAATGAAGAAAATCTAAGAGAGCTAGCAGGCAACCTTAAGCACACAAACATTCAAATCATGGGTATTCCATAAGGAGAGGAGAAAGGAAAAGTCATGGAAAACCTATTCAATGAAATAATAACGGAAAACTTCTCAGGTATAGGGAGAGAAATGGACCTTCACATCCAAAAGGCTCAAAGATCCCCAAACAGATTCAACCCAAAAAGATCCTCTCTGAGACACATTATAGTCAAACCAGTAAATGTCAAAGACAAAGAGAGAATCCTAAAATCAGCAAGAGAAAAGTGTCAAGTCACATATAAGGGAGCCCCTATCGGATTAACAGGAGACTTCTCAGCTGAAACTCTACAGGCCAGAAGAAAATGGGATGATGTATTCAAAGCACTAAATGAAAAAATCTGCCAGCCAAAGAATACTATACTCAGCAAGTCTATCCTTCAGAAATGAGGGAGAAATAGTGTATTTTCCAGACAAACAAAAACCACAGGAGTTACCAGCACATAATCAACCCTGTAAGAAGTCCTGATGGGAGTCCTAAGTCTGAAATCTGAAAAACAATAATCACTACCACGAATACACAGGAAAGAACAAAACCCAGTGGTAGAACAAAAAGGCAAATGAGAAAGAGGAAGAAACTAAATATCACTACCTCAAAAAACCAACAAATGTCAAAGATAAACAAAAGAACAAAAGACAGTTAAAAATCCAATGAAAATTGCGAAAATGCCAGGAATAAGAAAATACCTTTCAATAACCACCCTAAATGTAAGTGGATTCAACTCCCCACTCAAAAGACATAGACTGACTGATTGCATTAAAAAGTTAGATTCAACTATATGTTGTTTTTAAGAGACTCACCCTACCTGTAAAGACACACACAGACTAATAGTGAAGGGATGGAAAAAGACATACCATGCAAATGGAAACTAAAAACGGGCTGGAGTAGCTATTCTTATGTCAGATAAAATAGGCCTTAAAATCAAAAACCATAAAAAGAGACAAAGAAGTCCACTATATATTAATAAAGGGATTTATCCAGAAAGATCACATAACAATCATAAATATGTATGCACCCAAAACTTCAGCACCCAGGTATATAAAGCAAACACTATTAGGCTTAAAGAAAGAGACAGACAACGATATGGTAATAGTAATGGTAATAGACCTGAACCCCTCTCTTTCAGCACTGGACAGATCATCTAGGCAACAAAGCAACAGAGAAACAAAGGACTGAAACTACACATTAGACCAGTTAGCTCAGTTGGTTACAGCACAGCCTTATAGCACCAAGGTCACAGGTTTGGATCCCGGTACTGATCAGCCATCAATAATAATAATAATAATAATAATAATAATAATAATAATAATAATAATAATAATAATAATAATAATAATAATAAAATAAATAAATAAAACACATTTGATCAAATGAACCTGGCAGATATCTAAAGAACATTTTATCCAGCAACTACAGAATATATATTCTTCTCATCAGCACATGTAACATTCCCTAGGAAGACCACATGTTACATCGTGAATCAAGTCTCAACAAATTAAAAAAATGAAATAATATCAAATATCTTTTCAGACCACAATGGATTAAAACTAGAAATCAATAACAAGCAAAATCCAGGAAAAAATACAAATACATGGAAATTAAACAACATGCTCCTGAACTACCTATGGGTCCAAGAAGAAATTAAACAGGAAATCAAAAAATTTATTGAAACTAATGAAAATAAAGACACATCAACCAAAACCAGTGGGACACTGTAAAAGCAATACTAAGAGAGAAGTTTATTGCAATAAATGCTTACATCAAAAGAATAGGAAGATTTCAAATAAACAGCCTAATGCTACACATCAGAGAACTAGAAAAACAAGAACAATCCAATCCCAAAATTGGTAAGTGGAAAGAAATAATTAAGATCAGAACAGAACTAAATAAAACAAATACTCCCAAATCAATACAGATCATCAATGAAATAAAAAGGTGTTGTTTGGGGGAAGATAAACATAAGAGACAAACAAGTATGTAGGCTAATTTAAAAAATGAGAGAACACCCAATAACAAAAATCAGAAATGAAAAAGGAGACATTATAATTGATACCACAAAAATACAAAGAATCATTACAGACTATTATAAACAACTATATGCTAACAAATTTGAAGAAATGGATAAATTTTTGGACACATACAAATCACCCAGAATGAACAAAGAAGAAATAGAAAACCTGAACAAACCAATTAGAAGCAACAAGATTGAAGCAGTAATCAGCAGTCTCTCAAAAAAGAAAAGCCCAGATGGCTCTATTGCTGAATTCTACCAGCCCTTTAAAAAGGAATTAATATGAATTCTCTTCAAACTATTCCAAAAAATTGAAACTGAGGCCATTCTCCCAAACTTATTCTGTGAGGTCAGCATCACCCTCAGACCAAAAACAGAAAAAAGAAAACTGCAGGCGAATGTTTTTTATGAACATAGACACAAAAATCCTCAAGAAATATTAGCAATCAAAATACAGAATCATATCAAAAAAATCATACACCATGATCAAGAGAGATTCATCCTAGGGCTACAAGGATGATTCAACATGCACAAGTCAATAAATGTGATACACCACACCAACAAAATCAAGAACAAAACCATATGATTATGTCAATAGACAGAAAAAGCAGTTGACAAAACTCAACAACACTTCACGGTAAAGACTCTCAGAAAATTAGGTTTAGGAGGAAAGTATCTCAATACAATGAAAGTCAGGTATGATAAACCCACTACCAACATCATCATGAATGAGAACAGGAACAGGGCAAGGATGTCTGCTCTCACCACTCCTATTTAACACAGTATTGGAAGTACTTCCCAGAGCAATCAGACAAGAGAAAGAAAGAAAGGGCATCCAGATTAGAAAAGATGAAGTCAAACTGTTCCTGTTTCCAGATGACATGATCCTTTATATAGAAAAACCTAAAAACTCTACCAAGAAACTCTTAGAGCTGATAAACAATTTCACTAAAGTTGCAGGATCCAAAATCAACATACAAAAATTAGTAGCATTTTTATATTCCAATAATGAACTAGTAGTAAAATAAATTAAGAAAGCAAGCCCATTTATAAATAGTCACCAAAAAATAAAATACCTAGTAATCAATTTAACCAAGCAGGTGAAAGATCTCTACAATGAGAATGACAAATCACTGATGAAAGAAATTAAAGTGGACACAAAAAATGGAAAGACATTCCATGGTCTTGAATTGGAAGAGTTAACATTGTGAAAATGTCCATACTATCCAAGGTGATCTACTGATTCAATGAAATCCCATCAAAATACCAATGACATTCTTCAGAGAAAAAGGAAAAACCAAAACCAAAACCAAAAAAACCCACCCAAATTTTCTACAGAACAATGAAAGACCCTGGATAGCCCAAGCAATTCTGAGCAAAATAAATAAAATAAAATAAATAATGCTGGAGGTATTACACCACCTGACTTCAAATTATACTACAAAGATATAGTAACCAAAAAAGCATGGTACTTGCATAAAAATAGACACTGAGATCAATGGAAAAGAATAGAGAACCCCAAATTAACCCACATACTTCATTCAACTAATATTTGTCAAGGGCAACAGGAGCATACATTGCAGAAAGGATTGCCTCCTCAATAAGTGGTGTTGGGATAACTTGACATCCACATGCAGAAGAATGAAACTAAACATGTACCTCTCACCATATATCAAAATCAACTCAAAATAGATTAAAGACTTATATATAAGACCTGAAACTATAAAATTACTAAAGAAAACATAGGTAAAACACTTCAGGAAGTAGGACTGGGCAAACACTTTCTGAATAAGACCCCTAAAGCACAGGAGACAATAGAAAAAAATAAACAAATGGGATCATATCAAACTAAAAAGCTTCTGTATGGCAAAAGAAACGGTTAACAGAGTGAAAAGACAACATACAGAATGGGAGAAAATAGTCACAAGCTGTGTATCCAACAAGGGATTCATATCCAGAATATGCAAGGGAATCAAACAACCTAACAGCAAAAAACAAACAAACAAACAAAAGTAACCTGATTAAAAAATGGGCAAAGAAGCTGCCTAGGCATTTCTCAAAGGAAGATATATGAATGGTCAACAGACACATGAAAAAAGGCTCAGCATCACTACGCATCAGGGAAATGCAAATCAAAACCACATTGAGATACCCTCTCATGCCAGCTAGACTGGTCAGTCTGAAAGACAGAATAACAAATACTGGGGAGGATTTGGAGAAAGGGGAACCTTCCTACACTGTTGGTAGGACGGTAGGACTGTAAATTAGTGCAGCCATTATGGAAAACAGGATGGAGTTTCCTCAAACAACTGCAGATAGAACTGCCGTATGATCCAGCAATCCCACTGCTGGGTATACACCCAAAGGAATGGAAATCATCATGTTGAAGGGACACCTGCACTCCCATGTTTATCATGGCTCTATTCAAAATAGCCAAGAGTTGGAACCAACCTAGGTGTCCATTGACAGATGACTGGATAAGAAATATATGGTCTATATACACAGTGGAATATGGAATACTACTCTGCCATAGAAAGGAATGAAATTCTGCCATTCACAGCAACATGGATGAACTTAGAGAAAATTATTTTAATTGAAATAAGCCAGGTACAGAAAGAGAAATACTGCATGTCCTCACTCATAAGTGGGAGAGAAATGAAAAAAGAAAGAAAGATACAACAATCACGATAGTTCCTTGAACTTTCAAAAGGAGAGAATGGAATTGAGGCCACCAGAGGTGAGAAAGGGTGGGGGTGTTAGGGAGAAATTGGCAAAAGGCCACAAAAATGTTTACATTGTATAATGATAAAACAAACAAACAAACAAAAACAACACTACGAATGGAGCGATCGCAGAAATTAAGTCTTGGAGAGCTTAAACAATCTATTCTCAGTTACATAACTATTAGGTGGCTGGAACCACATTTGAATCCAATTCTCTCCAGGAAATTCCGTGGTGTCTCCATTATTATGTTTTGTTATTTTGCTCAACTAATTGATAAATCCACAGTTCACAATTTTAGTGTTCTTACCTTGATTTCCATTGATCTGAACATGTGTTACATGCTTACCTGCTGCTATCATCGCAAATGCCATCATCTAGTGGGTTCTTACTGAAAACAGATGTTGGGTGCTATAGGTCAAACATGTTCCCCCAAAGTTCATGTATTGGAAACTTAATCTCCATAGTAACAAAGTTAAGAAGGTGAGAAATACTGTTACAGTATTTGAAAGAAGCGACCTTTAAGATGTGATTCGATTGTGAGGACTGTATCCTGATGAATGGATTAATCCACTGACGGCTTAATAGATGGCCATGAGTGTGCTTATGATGGCTTTATAAGGAGAGCAACTGAGAAGCCTAGCTCACTCTTGCCCTGCCCTTCTTACCATGTGATATCCTGCATCCGTGTAGAAGAAGGTTCTCACCAGACATTCCCCGGACTTTGGACTTCCAAGCCTCAAAATGTAAAAAATAAATTTCGGGTTTTTTTACAAATTACCCAGTTTCAGGTATTCCGTTATAAGCAACATAAATGAACAAATACGTGGAGTCTTAACAGATGCAAATTCTACTCCAGTATGCACTTTTGTGACCCTGTCTTTGAAGCAGCCACTTTGCTGCAGTTTTGTATTACCATGGTAACAACACTATTTCTAAAGAGCCATTTAACAAATATTCAGAGTCCTCTGCCATAGAGACAATCAGTCAATGAGTAGGTCTTTGCAAGTGATTGCTCTTATGACAATATGATGTCACCCTAAGGGGCAAAGATGTTGAGTATATGCCACAACTCTATTCATACAAAGAGAAATCAATATTTTAGAATATTAGACAAAGAACTTGTGAAGGACTATTATAAAAGAGTGTCTGCCACTCTTTTTCATATACATGTCTTTCTCTTTAAGCCTGATCCTCCCTGTCATTCTGGGATGTGGGAGACTCATGAGTCACTGGGCCAGATAGGGAGAGATGAGGTATACAAATCTCAAGAGATCAAGCTTAGGGCCCTGTTTACTGATGCTGCAGGAAATCCGAAGTCCAAAAGTCAGAGGCCAAAGAAGAGGAAGAGGAGTAGATTACTGTGGTAAGAAATGACTTCACATCTAAAAACCAGGCGATGGTGGGAGCAGCAGGAGGGAGACTATGGGGAGAGAAGTGTTGGGATTGTAATCATTAGACCTTAATGACCAAGAAAATAAAAAGCTTGCATACTGAAAGTCCAGAAAAGTCTCCAAAAATACAATAGCAAGGAAGCTCAGTGAGTCTGGTTCTGCCATGGAGTATTGACCTGCTCCTCTGTGTCTGCTCAGATTATATAGGTTGGTCTTCACATCTCTCTTAACCCTTTTCTAATTCTTCTCTCTTTACTTCCTCTGGGTTGTTTCATTGTATCCCACATTTATACCTGCTCCATGTTCTGTGAAGATACTCACTTCTGCTCCTAGCCAAGATTTTTACATTTCCATAGAGCTAACCCTCTGCTGGACATTTACATCTGGATACTCCGCTAGCAACTTAAAAGTTACAATGATGCTTACTCTGAAACTAATGGTAGAACTACTCCTCCCATCCTCCACTTCAAAGTCCCTTAAAAAAAATATCTTTTCTCTATAACACCAAGGTCAAGTGTCTGGATCCCCTTACCAGCCAGCTGCAAAAAAAAAAAAAAATTCTTTTTTCTCCTTCTCATGTTCAGCATCCCGAGTAATGGCAGCATTCTCCCTCTACAAAACTGATCCACAAACACTGGATCCATCCTAGGCTCATATTCCTACTCCATACTCCTATTTTTTCCAATAGTTGACTTGTTCTCAAATTCATATCCTTCTCTAATTCAGCCCATCACTTTCTATTATGCAGCATTCATCTTGTCTCTTCTGTATTATTAGAGGTTTTTATAAACTGTTCTCCTTACTTTAGGTCTCATCGGTCCAATTTGTTGTAACATGCTATAATGTTACTCTTTGTCTAAAATTCTTTATTGGCTTCCCATTTTTACCTGACACAATCTAAGTGCCTTAATGTAATAAACAAGGATGCCACAATGTGGCTTCTGCTTACCATTAGCTTTGTCTCCAGCCACACCGTTGCAATGACTGTAATCAACTGTTTTACTTTTCTCTATGCATAAAGCTATTCCATGGTCACTGGATCTTCTCATGCTGGTTCTTTTTATGGACTGTCTTTTCTGAGCCAGTTCTCCTTTTAAATTCCTATATATAGCACAAGAATCAGCGTTAGTGTCTTATCTTACTTAAAGCATCTCTTCACCACTTCAGTTATAATTAAACATGAACTTTTCCACCCTTTCTCATTATACCTTAAATGTACTTCTTGCATTGCTTTGCACTATACTCATATGTATCTATTTATAGGCCTGTTTATACCTTTATTCTTGAAATTCTTTCGAAAAACAGAGCTGTGTTTTATTAATCTAATGTTGGTGTTTTTGTTTCCAAATTAAAAAACCCCCAAGTAAAACTGGCTGGAGTGTGTGTGTGTGCACAGGTTGGGGGTGGGGGAACATATATTAGTGCATAGCTTTCAGAAATTCAAGGAGAGAAATCTAGTTACTTGCATAAAGGATCCAGACTTTCAGATAATTTTGTACTTTCTCTCTTTCTTTTATCTCTTTCTCCACATTCATCCTTTTTTCTCTGTATCTCTTGATCTATTTTTCTCTGCTTGGATTTACCCTCAGATAGACCTCTCTTTAGGAATGGTAAGATATCTGCTGGTAGCCTTGGGCTCCCATCATCTTTATAACTTCAATCACAGAAAAAGAGAGGCCCTCTCCTTCCAAATATTTTTATAGTAAATGCCATGGGAGATTCCGACTGGCCAAGACCAGGCTCTGAGTCTACTCCCATAGCAAGGGTTTGAGTATTGCATTACTTCATAGTTCACCTGACCTACATGGATTGGGAGAGTGGCAGGTCCCTAAAGGAAGAGAAATTAAGCAAATGACTTAGGCCTCTGCACAAGAAAATTGCAAATATACTATACACAAGGAAACATACAAGGTAAATAATTTGTTGCATGAATGCATAATTAAACATAGATAATTTTTAATCTGTCATAGAGATGGATTAACAAATGGCAACCAGGGAATGGAAAAAGGAAAAGAAAAGGTAAAACATGTACCTGGGAGTGATTAGATAAAGCCTGTGAGTTATACCTTTACTATTATTACTATTGTACAATTCAGTGGTTTTCAGGATAGTGTATCACAAAGTTGTGCAATCATCACCACTACTTAATTCCAGTACATTTTTATCACCCCCGGAAGAAACCCTGTACCATCAGCAGTGCACATGTTTTTTAGTGAGATCTTACAGTGCATGTTTGTCTACACTGTACCAACAGAAATTGGGTAGTGTAAGCAATGAAGAGTCATTAATCAAAACAAGTAGGGGAAGAGGAATGTTCTAGTTGTTTATGCCCTACTCCTCACCTGAAACCAAGAAACCAGGTTGTATGGGAGGGTCCAAATGAATGACTGTTTTGATGAAAATTTGATTAACCATGGTAAAAATGAAGAAGTCCCCATTTCTTTTCTGAATGTTGACTCGACTTCTCCACCGTCCATCCTCCTGCACTTTGATGTGATTAAAGTGTATTTCTCTTTAGGGTTCTCAGCAAAAATGAAAAAAAAAACAACTCAAAATACATTTTAATCATATAAAAACCAACATCTGTTTAATGCAAATTAATTACCAAATTCAGCATATTGCAATAATTTATTAGTGTTCTACAAGTAATTGCTGTAGTTTTAGACAGTGGAAGTGTTACAGCAGTGTGTTCTCTTGCTGACATGCAGTGAAACGTCGACAGTCGAACGCAAGACCCATCTGTTTCTCTGGATGCTAGAGTCACCTCTGGATGTGATTCCAGCTCCCTGCCATCCTCATATTTCTGAACTTCCCTTGCATGAGGACAAGATCCAGCAAACTCCTTTTCACTTGGTTGCATCTACTACAGCCAAACTCAAGGACAAAGCAGCCATTGGAGAAATTAAATTGGAGGTTAAAATACATAAACAGAAGGAGGGGAGATGAGGATTGCAGTTTCAGCATCATCAAAAGCAAATTTTGCTCACACATACAGTATGGGTTCCAACAGCAGAATAGTTTAGCCATATTTCCTTATTTGACATCATGTGCTTTCTTCTGAAAGCATGAAATATCAGTATAATATAACAAGCCCTAAATAAATGGTTGGAAGAAAATGATTTATCTATCAGGTACATAAAAAAGCAGGGTGATATATGACATCAGACAGAGGTCTTGTTGCTTTTGTGCTGCCAGTAAGTACTTATGAGATCTTTACCAAGCTACTTGAGTTTGTCTAGCCATTTGTGAAGAGACATAGTCATAGGAAAGGAAAATTAGATTTTTCTAGAAGGCAGTCTGAATACTAACAGTTGGAATTTATGGGGATACATGGTTGACACGCAATATGTTTTTTTCTTTGAATTACAGCATAACATATAGAGAGGATTTGCTTAATAATTATAATTGTTTAACAAAACAAAGACAATTTTTAGAAAAGTTCAAATAGGGTTAATATGGCTGTCAAGCATATATGGAAGGAGAAATCATTTATAATAAATTTTATTAAAGATTATAGAGCTTGAATAATTAATCTTAAAATCACTATTAAAATTTTTAACTTTGAAATTACCACAGACAGTAATATATTAATGAAGTGCCCATAAATACATAAACATGCTTTTTAAATGAAAGGGTAGTAATTGGCTTAGTAATGGGCATATATGATGGCATTCTGTCCAGTGAGCTATGAAGAGAACTTATCCAGAAAGAATTACTGTGATTAAAGTGGAAGACGAGAAAACGATATTCACTCTTCTGTTTTGATCTTTGATTATGAATGCGTGAGGAGTTGGTTGTAGTTCATATCCTATGATATGGGTCTATTATACAATGAGAGTGAGCAAAAGATGAAAAATGCCAATTTTTTGGTGACATCATTGGCAAATTAACTAACCAACTGTAGTACCAGATTAATTTTAGATTTAGATTTCCTCTTATGTCAGACACACACACACACACACACACAGAGTGAGAGAGACAGAGAGAGAGAGAGAGAGAGAGAGAGAGAGAGAGAGAGAGGGAGAGATTACAGTCATGGATTTGTACTCAGTGTTGTCCATGGTTCCTTCCTGCTCTAAGATTCGATGATTTATCTGCTTTGTCCATTTCACAGGGTCACAAGAATAAATTAAAATGTTTTTATGGACAATTACATTGAGATGTATAAAGCATGATGCAATTGTCAGGAAGTATTAGCATTTGCTTTATGACAAGACTAAAATATATCTCATGGCTCCTGAGTTGAAACATCTTTACAGATTTTTGAAAAATTCAAATGTCTGTGATAATAAATCTATGCAGGTATGCGTGAAATACCCAATGAGTTGAAATTGAGCATGGCTAAATTAGGAAGAGCTATTTTTTTTTTGACACTAATGAGGTAGAATTTTTATCTGGAAGGAAGAGAGATTCCATGAAAGAAAATCCTTGGGGGACATTATCCTGTAAGTAAAAGAACTAGGATGTCTCAGTGGAAAAAAGGAGATTTGAGGAGTGTGAGAACAGAGGCAGCAGAAACTCCAGCACTAATGAAAAAAGAAAAGAAAGACAAGAGCAAAAACCTTGCACAGAGTTTACTACTAAGAATTTCCTCTGAGAATATTCTCTCTCAGTGGCATTGATTTTTTTTTTCACAAGTTGAAGTGGATTCTAAAATAATTCTTCGCTGTTTATGTCCTATAAAATAAAACCATCTCTGATATTTTATGTGAAATGTTAGCCAACACTTGATGATTTCTCCAGCTGATTGTATCTTCTTTTCTGCTGCATTAAAATTTTTTTTAAAACAGTTTCTTCTCTGGAAGTTTCCTCTAAGTATATGTGCTTCCTATACTTGTTTCTAGTCACTCTGTACTTCCTTTGCAATTGTTCCTAGACAGAAACAGAAAAGCACATATAATTCAGCTTCCATCTTGCTCAGTTTTGAATGCTGACAGGAGTGCAGTCACACTTACAGGAATATGTTGACAAGATAAAGAGGTGCTTAATAAGATGCCAGCATAAAATAGTCTGAGCTATAGAACCATGAAATGACAGTGTAGTTGTTTCTTCACCCAGAGTTGATTGGACATCCTATTTCAGCAGTTCATGATTTTAAAAAAGAAAAAGAAAAAGAAAAAAAAAAAAAACAATGTCAGCATCTAGTACTATTCAAAGGTATTTTGTGAAACTTAGCAGATTGAAAATGTGCCTTGGAATTAAATGCTTTCTGTGCCTAAATGTAAAGTTTATTATGCTGAAAGGGCACACAAGTCACAGCTGGATAAAACCTACATTGCAGTCTATTGAAAAGACAATAGCAGAGCATTCATTCGTGCAACTAGCATTTATCGGTACCTCTTACTGCAGGTGTGGAATAACTTACAACGGTTAGTGTCTGGTTTGTGGATAAGAACCACATCAACTATTTAAGCACAAATAGTTTCATATAAAGAATTGCTAAGTAGGTATTAAAGATCTGAAAGGCAAAAATGGACCACTTAGGTTTCATGGACATGACAACTGTACAGAGCAGCTAGTACTCCTTGAGTTGAGGGAATACAATGAGAAGTTTGAAATTATTGATATACAGAAGCTTGGAGATGGGACACTGGATTTGAAACTTTGACCTCTGAGGATGGGGTACTGCAGGGTACTTGAGGATGGTTAGTGTCTCCAAGGAGGGCACCAAGACTTTGGTTCTTCAGGATTTAGAGAAATTTCAAACTGAAATCAATTGTTGCTAGTAAAATAAATTACTTTCATCCAATTGAAGAAAATTTGCTAAGGTCTGATTCAAAAAGGCACAGTCAACAAAAAAGGAAGAGGAGAGAAACAGGAGGGAGTTTCTCCCATCTCTCCCTCACGCTTCCAAGGCTCCCTCTAGCACTTTCTCATGACTGATAGCCAGCAGCTGAGGGAGTAGTGTGGGGTTCAGGGCCCCTGCTCTGGCACCACAGGGCAGAATGTTGAAGGTGGGGTTTGAAGCTAAGAGGCCATATCTTAATATCTGGCACATGAAGAAATAAAGATTTGTAAGACATTTACCTTGTCCTCAAGGAATTCTCATTATAGTGGGGGAGGGAAACATGTGATCAAATACTTGTGATAAGAATGTACGCAAACATCTAGAGTGAAGATGTCCTTACATATACATTTTGAATTATGAATTTTAAAATATATGCAGTTTTGTTGATGTTGATTTTGACATATTTCTTCTTAATGGGAAAATATAAACCTATACAATAACCATAGGAAATTTTGGGATAGACCCTAAGAAATAATTTGACTTTTCTCCAAAGCTTCATATAGAAAAGGTATATTTGAAGGGATTTTGGCTCAGATGCAGAGATGAGCTTGCTTAGGGCTGCTTAGCTGGTGTACTGGGAGAGATGAGCTAGGCCTCTTCCTTCTAGCAGAAGATTATATATTTATCTCTCCATACTGTGCCTCTCAAACCATGTAGAAAATAGACTTATTTCAAACTGGAATTTGAAATTCAATGACAATTCTAAATATTTCTAATATAGTCTATTTTACACATGAATGACAGTGTTGTAGGCTGGACAGCCAAGGGCTGCTTATTTTTAAACCTTTAGATCTTTTTGATAAGATATTTCTTTAAGTACAAATCTGTTTGACCATTCGATTACTCTGATCAATAATCTCTTTAATTTAAATCTGTCTATATCTGAAGGAAAAATATAAATAGAACACATAAATACACACACACACACATTATACTTTTACGTAAAGGTAAACCTTAGATAATTTTATCATAAAGCATCAATTGCTGATGAATATATATGTTGTATTAGTCCATTTCTGTTGCTTATAACAAAATATCTGGAACTGGGTGATTTATAAAGAAAAACGAAATTTATTGCTTACAGTTTCTGAGGCTGGGAGGTTTATAGTCTATCTGGTGGTGGTGACAGTGACCCCGGGGTCTCACATTGCAAGATGGTGGAAGCAGAGAGAGCAGAGAGACAGACAGACTCTCCTCTCTCTTCTTTTAAAGCCCTCAGAACCACACCCCTGACAACCATTTTTAATCCATTCACTACTGCACAATCCTACAAGCTAATCACCTCTTTAAGGCTCCACCTTTCAATTATCATAATAGGATCTCTCACTCTCTTACCAGTCACAGTGGGGTCCAAATTTTTAATACATAAAACTTTGTGGACACAATTAAGCTTCAGTGAGTTTTGGATGGACATAATTCAACCCATTACATTCCGCCCCTGGCCCCAAAACTCATGTCCTTTTCTTTCTTCTTTTTTTTTTTTTGGTTTATTATGAATATTCATGAAATACAAAGCTAATTGTCACCCCTCGTGCCCATGATGTGAGGGCCAGATTCATACTGGCAGCATATCCATTACCAAAAAATACTTTTGTACCCCATGTTCCCCAACCAATTATCCCCCAACCTTCCTCCTCCTCCCCATTTACCCCCCACTCCACTTTGTAGCCCTAGGAATGTTCCCTCCCTCTGTAAGACCAATGTACTACCCTGGTCTTTCTTTCCTTTCTTCTTTCTCTCTGGGCTCCCACATATCAGTGAGCACATGCAGTATTTTTCTCTCTGTGCTTTGCTTATTTCACTCAACATAAGTTTCTCCAGGTTCATCCATATTGTTGCAACCACTATGGAAAACAGAATGGAGGTTTCTCAAACAACTACAGATAGATCTTCCATATGATCCAGCAATCCCTCTTCTGGGTATATATCCAGAGGAATGGAAATCATCACGTGGAAGGGATACCTGCACTCCCACGTTCATTGCAGCTCTGTTTACAATAACCAAGACATGGAACCAACCTAAATGTCCATCAGTGGATGATTGGATAAGGAAACTGTGGTACATATACACCAGGGAATACTACTCTGCCATAAAAAAGAATGAAATACTCTTATTTGCAACATCATGTCCTTTTCAATGCAAATACTTTCATTTCATGCTGTAAGTCTTAACTTGTTTAAACTCAAAAGTCCAAAATTCAAAGTCCCATCTGTTAAATCAATCTAATTTATCTATTTCCAAGACACAGTGGTGGGACAAGCATAGGGTACATATTCCCATTCCAAAAGGGAGAAATAGGCCAAAAGAAAGGTGTAATAGGTCTCAAACAAATCTAAAACCCAGCAGGGCAGACATTAAATCTAAAAGCTGGTGAATCATGTACCTCGACTCCATGGTGGATGTCTTCTGTATGCTGGTGTGGGGGGTTGGGTCCCCAAGTCCTAGGGAAGCTCTGCTTCTATGGCTTTCTTGGTCTTGGGCCATACTTCAGCTCACCCAGGCTGGTGTACCCCTCTGGTAGATCCACAGGTCTGGGTTCTCCATGGTAGTCCCACTGTCATAGCTCTACTAGGCATGGCACTGTTGGGATTTATCTGCTGCAACTCCAACCCAACATTACCACTTGGCATTGCTCTAGCAAAGGCTCTATGTTGTGACTCTGCCCCTGTGACAGATTTCTTCCTGGGTCCCCAGGCTTTTCCATACATCCATTGAAATTGGAAGGTCCCAAGCCTTCAGAGTTCTGGCATTCTGTGGGCCTGCAGACCTAACACCATGTGGACACTATCAAAACTTCTGGCTTATATTTTCCAAAGTTGCAGGTCCAGCCACAAATGGGGCCAATTAAGCCACAGATGGAGCAGCCAAAGCAGCCAGGGTGCTGGTGCTGGAAGCAGCTTCCTGAGGTGGCCCTGAGCAGTGAGCCCGTGGAGGGCACCTTGGGCCTGTTCCCCAAGACCATTCTGTCTCTCTAGACCTCTGGGCCTGAAATGGAAGGGTTGGTACCAGAGGCTTCTGCAATGCCTTCAGCACCTTTTCCCCCTTCTCCTGATAATCTCGTTCTTTTGTGTTAATCGTCTTAGTACCATTGAATTTTCCTTCTGAAAATGTTCTCTGCTTCTCTACCACATGGCCAGGCTGCAAATTTTCCAAATCTTTACACTCTTCTTCCCTTTTAAATTCTAGATTTATGTCATGCCTTTGCTGCCATAACTCAGCATATGCTGTTACAAGCAACCATGTAACTTCCTTAATGCTTTGCTGCCTAGAAATTTCTTCCTCCAAATGCTCTGGTTCACAACTCCTAAGTTCCAACCTCCAGAGTCCTAGGGCGTGGACACAGTGCAGCCACGTTCCTTGCCAGTTCATAGCAAGGGCGATTTTTGCCCCAGTTTCCAATAAACCCCTTCTTATTTCTGTCTGAGACCTCCTCAAAATGGTCTTTACAGTCCATATTTCTATCAGCATTCTACTTGCCACCACGTAACCAGTCTCTAAGACATTCCAAACTTTTCCTCATCTTTTTGTTATCTTCCAAGTCCTCCAAACTCCTCCAACCTTTGCCTAACAGCCAGTTCCAAAACTGCTTCCACATTTTCAAGTATTTGTTATAAGCAACACCCACTTCTCTGGTACCAAATTTCTGTATTAGGCTGTTTCTGTTGCTTATAATAAGATACCTGAAAACCAGTGATTTATTAAGAAAAATAAAATTTATTGCTTACAGTTTCTGAGGTTGGGAAGTCTAAAATCCATTTGGTGGTGATGACAGTGACCCAGGAGTCTCACATTGCAAGACGGTGGAAGCAGAGAGAACAGAAAGAGAGAGAGACTTTCCTCTTCTTTTAAAATCCTCAGAACCACACCTCTGATCACAATTTTTAATCCATTCACTAATGCCTGGTCCTACAATCCAATCACCTCTTCAAGGTGCCACCTTTCAATTACCATAATAGGATTTCCCACCCTCTTAACAGTCACAGTGGGGGCCGTTTCTATTATATAAAACTATGGGGACACAATTCAAGCTTCAGTGTGTTTTGGGGGGATATAATTCAATCCACTACATATGAGCATGTATGTAAATATAAAATTATACTTTAGTGAAAAGCTATTGTTCTGTCTTTTTCCCTTCACACAACCTATCACAGCTCCTTGAACACTGAGCTATGTACTTGAGAAGCAGCATGGCACAATGTTTGAGAGCACTGATATTGTTGGCACCAGATATTCAGCAGGGATTTCAGAACTCCCTAGCTCTTGTAGGATGTGCCCAGTGTCCAAAGCACAATGACAGCATGTAAACATCATTCGAAGATGTCACTTCATTTATTCCAACCTTTCTTCTAGTTAATTCTGTTTAGTTCATTAATACATGCATATTTACTCAATTTCAATTATAATATAGATGTGTACGATTCCTCAAAATGTTTCAGATAAATGAATCTTTTCTTCAATATCAATAAAGTTGGATTCTTATCTTTCTGTCACTTAACTTTTTTTCTAGGTTTTAAGCATCTATTTGGAATTAGAATTTGAACTTCTCATAAAAATAAAATGATAATACACTACAATCTGTAGTTGATCAAATGCCCTTATATAAGGAGATGGACTGAGCCTTTCAATGACCCAGTTATAATTTCCACACCTTCCCTTCTATCTGTGGAAGCCAGGCAATGAGAACATTTCAGAAGGCTGCTAGGGCCCTTCGCTTGTAGTTGCTTGCTGGGGCTCAGGAAAGGACAGCGTGTATGAGTATCTGCTTTTGAGAGGTGGACCTGCTCTCAAAAGGGGCTGCACGTAAATTTCTTAGCTGACAAAAGAAAAATAGTGAGGACTACAACTGGACAAATAGTCTACAGGAAAGTCTGAGTGATTGCAAAATAATAGGACTAGCAAAATCATGTAATACTTACCATGTCCCAGTCACTGTTCTACTAATTTTATATTTATTAACTCATTTAATTCTCAGAACAATCTTGTGAGGTTGGGATTATTATTATTGTCCTTATTTTACAGATGAGGGAAACTGAGACCCAGAGATTAAAATACACAGCTGCAATAGCAGAACCAGGATTCAAACCCAAGAAATCTGGCTCCAGCATTTGTGTGTTTAATTGTGTACAATATTGCTCTATAGATACTAGAAAAGTAAAAGATATAGGTATTTGCTACTTTTCAGGAGCTCTGCCGATTTGTTTTATATGTTATTTATTTTCTGACATATAAGATAATATAATCAGACAATATAGGATTATCACCTCCATTTGGCAGATGGAGAAATGGAAGAATGGAAAGGTCAAGTTACATTCCCAAGGTTACAGGACTAGTCAATGCAGAGCGTTGATATCGATCCCTATGTCTAAAAATATTGAATCAGAATATATGGTGGTGGATCTTAGAAACTAGCATTTTATGAAACATTCTGAGCAATTTTTGAACACACTAATATTTGAAAATCACTGCCCTAGGGGCCAAGATTCTTCTAATCAGAATTCCTGCTAATCCTTACATCTTACATTAGAATAGCACTATTTACATGTGTAGAGCACTTTTCATCAATTAGTTAATTAATTCCACAAACTTTGAGTGAACATCTGCCATCTGTCAAGTACTCAGCTAAACTTCTGAGCTAGAAAGTTGAATAAGAAATGCTTCTTGCTCTCCAGGTTATTAGAAAGTAGTAGGAGAGGCAGACAGAAAGGTATTTAATTATAATTTGGAAGAGATTGCAATAGAGATTTGATCAAAATGCCAGGTGATCAGACAGAAGGGAATACCTAATTCTTCTGGGAAGAGTCCAGGAAAACTCAGAGAGCATCACACTTCAGCTGGATCTTGAAGAATTTGTAAGAAATTAGCAAGAAAAGAAAGGGTTTTCCTGCGAGAATGGAAATCAAGTGCAAAGTAGGGGATAAGGAAAGAATGAAGCATGTTTAAGTGACTTTGGATATTCAACAAGGACAGATACATATGTGTTTGAGAGTGACAGGAGATGAAATGGAGGTATGGGTGGGAGAATGAAGGCTTATTTTGAGAGAATATATGCACATTTTTTTAGCCAGCTAGTAAACTTTATGCTGCATATAATGAAAAATCCGGCTGAAATTTGTCCAGTAACTTGAAGGTAAAGGTAACATATTTATTATTTCACAAACTTGCATATTTCGTGTGTGTTGATTGATTCAAAGGCTCAGCAATGTCATCAAGGTTCCAGTTTATGCCTCGCCACTCTACCGTCCAGTGCTTGCTTCATCCTGAGACTGGTTTTTCTTCTTATAGTCCTAACCAACCACAGTCAGTGTTATAACCTCTTCCACAGTGAGAAAGTAAGTACTTTTATCTTGTTGGGTCAGGTAAGATCCTAAAATTCATACTCGTTGGGTTGATTATTAGACATTGTGTTATCTATTGCCAAGCAACAACCTCAAAACGTAGCAACGTAAAACGAAAAAACACTTATCGCACACAGGTTCTGTGAGTCCGGAATTTGTGAGTGGCTCAGATCACAGGTTCTGGCTTGGGGTCGCTAAGTCTCAGTCACCATGTCAGATGGAGCTGCAGACATCTGAAGACCTACTAGAGCTGGAGGGTCAGTTTCCAGGATGGCGCACTCACGTGCATGGCCGGTGGATGTGGGCTGTTGACTGGAGGCCTCATCTTTTCATAAGGCTGTTTGAGTGGCCTCACAGTGTGGCAACTGTCTTCCCTCAGAATGAGTGAGGCAAGAAACCTCAAAATCCTTCCTTACCGAGCCTCTGAAGTATACTCTGCCTTTTTTGCAATATCCTCTTGGTAACACAGGTTGGCCCTATTCATTGAGGGTGGGGACTACCCCCAGAGGCATGGATACTACCAGGCAAGAATCACTGGAGACTGTCTTGAAGGCTTTGTCATTTCTGAATCTCTTTAAGTATTTGATTCAGAATACGAAAGGAGCTGAGTCCATCACTTATTCCCACACAGATGCTATTTTAAAATGACAGCTTCACTACTATGTGACAACTAGGAAGCAGTCCCTACCTGATTACCAGTTTTCCTGCTTACATTCAAAGATCACCACTACCTGAAAATAAGAAGAAAGAACGAGTAGTAAAGAATCACATTCTGAAAGATATAATCTCGGGTATTAAAAGGCCTTGGAAAGGAGCAATGTAGGAAAAGTTCTGCTCTGGTACTTGCTCGAAATGGCAGTTTTCAATTTATTCTATAGATTTACCCATTTAGAGAAAGAAATAGCATAAGTAGGAGCAGATTATAGATCAGCTAACACAACTGCAGTAGACAAATGCCTGCAACACACTATCCACAACAGCTTGTCCTTTTATTATGGAAATGTGACAGTTATTCTTCCCAAACTGAAGAATAAGCTAGGTTTTGAACCTAAATATGCTCTGTTCAAGAAACAAAGGCGTCTATGAAATATTAACAAGTGCTGTTTATACCATGTTAATACACTTTTTAGCTGTTAGAGAGTGGGAGTCTTAAAAGTCCAGAAACCTTTAAAATTCTAAAAGCAATGCATACTATTTAAGAAAACTCAAGAGAGCAAAAAGAAAAGAAAAATGGTTGCTAATATTTTGGTTTGTAACATGTCAGTGTTTTGTCAGATATATGCATGGATGTGTGACTATCCAAAGAACCTTGTGATCTGCTTTCACTTAGCTTATTGTAAATGACTTCTTGTGTCTTGAAATATATTTTATAAAATTATTACAAAGACAATGTTGTGTTATATCACGTGGATATGAAACAATTAATTTGACCAATTTTCTATTACTAGAACTTTAGGCTCTTTCTTGGTTTTCATTATTATACATCAAAGCATTATGTGGATAAATCTCTGTACATGACCTTATTTTTTTTTCTTTGGGCAAATTCCTAAGATTTTTTGAAAGTGTTTAGATACATATGATTAATTGTCTTTGAAGATGATTTCTACCAATTTGAGATCTACACACAGCCCTAGGTATTATTTACAAATAGCATCAATGTTATAATGTTTTCATTTTAATTTCTTTAATTATTAGTGAGGATATATATTTTCATATAGTTAATGTACATTTGCCTTTCTTCTTCCATTATTTCCTATTCAAGTGCACATCCCTGGTTCTTTATGTACTGGGGTATTAGTTTTATTCTCAGTTCTTATTTATTTGGAAGAACACTTTTTATTCAAATGTTAGATAATTTGCCATTCATTCTGAAAGCATTTTTAAACAAATTTTTTCATTTGCTTTATATTTGTATTTATGAAGTTTTTATTAAGGAAATGTTTAATTCTAATTTTTTATATTTTTCATGATGATATTTTGGTCACATGCGTATTTAGTTAAGTTTTCAAGTAGATTAGTTACATTTATCTACATTTTTTACATTTAGCTTAACAATCCAGCTGGAATTTATTTTGGTTTACAATATGAGTTAAGGACTTATACATTTTTCCAAAATAAATAAGTTTACAATATGTAGAAAAGTAAGTTTGTATAATCACTTTTGGAGGGAAATATTAGAAGCATTTTGAGCCAGTAATACTGCCTCTTTGGCTTATTACTCTTTGACCTTTGTAATACTATCTCTTTGTAATAACTATTTTAGGGAAATTATAGATATAACCAAAATGTACAGGGTTATTCTACATAACATAATTTATTAATAGCAAAAATTATGAGCAACCTAAATGTACAATTATAAAATTGAGTAAATGGTTAAAGAAAAAATGTACAGTAGGAAAATAGGTAACTACTGAAATCAGGTATTTGGATAACATTTAATTATTTTGGGAAAGTACTCAAGATATAATTTTAAGTGTGAATAGCAGAGTACAGAGGTATGTGTGCAGCATAGTCTGCCTTCCATAGGTTACTTTCAAATTATATTTTATTTAAAAATTTGTGTAATTTTTAGTTTTTCAACATGAGTATGAATAATTATTAAATTTGAAACACAAGAGTAATTTCTGACAGATAAATACGTGATTATAAAATCAAAGGGAAATGACTTTTTCCCCTTTGGATGTAATTTTGTAATGATTAATTATGAACTTGTATCTGATTTTGGATAGCCTTGAGTGCACATACCTAGGTTTAGTTACCACAATTAGCAACCAGGCCTGAGTGTCTCATAATTATAATGACAGAAGCATTTACTGACTCATTAATATTTATGATGCATATGGTCAATGGTAATTTAAGAAATTATTTCCTGAAGCTCCTTCAAGCAACAAAACAACAGAGGTTTTTACACTGAAAACGTCTCTATAAAATGGTAAAATCTGGTAGCATTAGAAAGTACAAGGATTAGTCTCATGTTTAAACATCCTCTATATTTGAATTAACACTCTCTCTAATTTTTCAGGTCTGATTTGCTTTTCATGGAAAAATTATTTTATCTTTAATTTACTTCTAAGTATTCTGTCAACTGCTTATCTCCTTGTGTACTCAACATCATGTATATTACGTAAAATAATTTGTGTATTTGCAAGCAAATCAAATTTTCAGTCATATCTATATGGCACAAAGACTTACATATGTTAATTACAAAGTAAATATTACTGAGTTAAATATCTTTAAACATTTATGACTGTATTTAGAGTAATATTTAGGAGCAAACAACCTGTGCAGTCACTCAGGTCCCTGTACTTAGAGGGCCCCATCCTTGGTTTAATATTATGCTGTTGCAGTCTTGAAATTTTTAATAGTTTTTGAAAGAGGGATCCTGTATTTCAATTTTGCACTGACCCCTGCAAATTATGCGGTTGATCCTGACAGTACTGGCTAGGAATTTTTTGGAACAAGTGACAATAATATCAAAACTACAAAGTTGACCCAAGAATCTATAATTAGCTATGATTTACTGCATGTTACCAAATGACTAGAAAAGAGGAGATCAAATGTTCACATCACAAAGAAATTAATAAATTTTGCAATGATGGACATTCTCACTACCCTGTTTTTAAATTTATCATCATGCATTGCATACATGTATTGAAATATGACTCTATACCTATAAATCAATATGTTTCAATAAAAAATTAATTAAAGAGAAAAAGAAGAGAAACTAGCTGATAGAGTTTGGATGTGATTTTCCCCCGAAACTCATGTGGAAATCTGATCAGCCCAGCACTGACCACTGAACCATCACAGGAAGTGCCCTGGGCTCCCAAGCCAGAGCACTGGAGTGCTGAGGGCATTGGTCATGCCCCCCCAACATCTGCAACCAGCTCATCAATGACCACCAAGCCACCACTGGAGGTCCCCTTGTCTCCCCTGCAGAAATGAGGGGGGTACCATGGGCCTCAACCACACCCCCTCCTTCCTCCTTCTCCCACCCTATTTCCTTCCTCCTTCCCCTCTCCCCTTCCCCCAACTGCTCCACCACAACATCTTAGAATGTAAAAAATATATATATAAATAAATAAATAAACAAAATAATTAATTTAAAAAATAAGAGAAACTGGTTGATAGAGTTTGGATTACTGTCCCCCCAAAACTCATGTGGAAATCTGATCCCCATGTGGCAGTGTTGGGAGCTGTTTGAGTCATGGGGGCAGATCCTTCACGAATGGATTAATGCTCTCCCTGGGGGGTCGGAGTATTGAGTGAGTTCTAGCTCTATTATTTCTCATGACAGCTGGTTGTTTATAGGACCCTGGCACCTCCCTGCCCCTCTCTCTCTTGCTTCCTCTCACCATGTGATCTGCTTGTACCCACTGGCTGTCCTGCCATTTTCCACCATGATTAGAAGCAGCCTGAGGCCCGCACCAGAGGCAGGTGTCCCAGAATCATAAGCCAAATAAATTTCTGTTCTTTATAAATTACCCAGTCTCAGGTATTCTGTATAGCAGCACAGAAACTGGCCTAAGCCAAAAAAGGAAATTTTAGGAGGGGCATGTATCAGATGTTTTCAGGGAATATGTAATTCCAGGTGAGACTTTATCCAGGCCTTATCCTATGGGATCTGGTTATGCCTCTGTTCTCAGGCCCATCAGGATTCATGTTCTGGAACCAAGAAGGTGGCCAGCAGCTTCTGGGACTGCATGCTCACTTGTTCTTCTCCAAGAAGGAAGACTAACTTGTCTCCAAACCTTTAAACCAAAGTTCTGAACTACGTTCTGACTGGCTTACCTGGATCAACCTCTAAAAGAAAGATCCCTAAGACAAAGAAGGAAAATGTAATGATGCTAATTAGCCTAGGCCTGAACTATAGGAACACCTCTAAACACAGCGTGGAGTTGTCTTTAACATTCTTCACCAGGCAGAAATGAATGCTATCAGGGGACTCCTACCAAGAAAAGAGAAAATGGACACTAGATGGGTAAAATTTGTTTTAATGACTCTATAGAAAAATTAGAAGTTTATTAGGCTAACTAAAAAAACACTGTTTTTAGTTAGTGGAGAAGAGTGGAAAAGGACACATTAATAATTTCTGCATAAGTTTACATTATACTTGTATTGTCTGCTATGCAGCCAAAACTTAAATATTTGATGACTGATAGACCAACACAAATGTAATAAGCTAGAATGGTAGAATGGGATAATTTTCGATA